>NC_052323.1:8412001-8712001 GCF_016432855.1 Salvelinus namaycush
GCTCATTGTCTTGAAAAACAGAGATTCTGCACGGACAAAATCCATCATATCCCTTATAAGGTTAAACACTTCCCCTTCTTCCTTGTTAGAGAACAGTATCTGAATGAAACCACAGCAGAAAAAAAGCGTTCTAAATGGAGCATTTGATTACACCTCGAAGGACCAACTAAAGTGACCCTAAAATAATCTATATAGAGGGTACTGTCCTGTTCAGAGAGCAAAAGCTAGCTCTTGCAGAGTTCCCAAGTGAAAATGTGTGTTTATTTTCCATGAAACAGATGATTATACATTTCAGGGGACCCCTGGGAATTGCTTTAGTGAGTTGGGAATCCTGCCAAAGCGGAAGAACAGAATCCAGAGACTTTAAAGACTTCCATTTGGAAGGCTGGCCTCAACCACACCATACCCACTTAGAGGAGAGTGTAGAATCTCGAATGTATAAAATTGCGCAATCTCGCATGTATGAAGTACCGTGATAACACATAACTTGCGTGACAATAATAAGTGGTCACAGGGGAGTTGTTGGTGGGAAGAAAGTTGGATGCAGATTGTTAATTACAATGACTATTTAACACTAACATGTTGTGGTAGAGCTCCTTTTCACCAGAGCCGGTGTTCTCAATAAGCCATTTTAGCCATTTTCGGGCCACTTCAACACACATTAGATCCTTTGGATCCAGAAGCCCATGTGATGATCAAAATGCATAGACTCATCCAGAAGGATTGTCATCATCTACAATCCCCAGTGTAGAGCTGGTGACCCATGTCCTGTCGGTCTTCACAGGACCTTCACAGAAAACCCATGTCTTTGCTTTTAGAGGGCCTGCATGGCTATTAAAGAACACTCCAGGTTTACAACCCTTGGAGCGGTATGGTAGCTGGTTCAATCCAGATTCTTAATGCACCTCACAAAAAAAGATGGACCCTTCTGTATGGTCCTGTGGTGAGATTGCCTCAGGAATCAGCTACTCTGCATACTTCTAAGAAACACAAAATGCTACAGACAAACACAACATCTTTTCAACGAGGCCATTCAACTCATATTAGATAAAACCCAAACAGCTTTCAACCCAAACCAATCAAGTGTGTTTACGAAAACAGTACATCAAAAGGATCCCCCAGTGATCCCATGGAACAGCCATGATTCCATTACACAATGCCTAAATTATATCCAGTCATTAAGATTATAAAATGGCTACCCAAAATAGAGATGAAAACCATGACCCACTACCGCTACCCCACTGAGGGAACGCATTGAGGTATTTGTGAAATTCTCCAGCAGGGAGGATTGACAGGAGTGATAGAGTGCTGGCTGAACATTGATGAGCCTTTTGTTCCCAGCTATGAAGCTTTTACAGAGCAGCAACACAGAGCAACACTTAAGTATGCAGCCTACACAAAACACCAAGGAAACTGCCTAGAGCAAGTGAGATTCTGAAGAGAATGTGTTCATAAAAAAATATATATTTACAGTACAAGTTACGCTTGGGCTGAAAGAGATGTTTGGTATTTGTTAATCAAATCTGAGGGTGAGATTTAATGATTGAATAGTAATATCTGATTATTTTCAGTAGGTCTGTCCCTTTGGAAGACATTGTCCCTTAGGAAGACAAAGGAGTTCAGGACAAAATACATGTAATGGAAATAAAATGTGGTTTTGACTTAATTAAGGATTGGGCCTTTTTTTTCTTCAATTTTTGCTAAAATAACATACCCAAATCGAACTGCCTGTAGCTCAGGCCCTGGAGCAAGGATATGCATATTCTTGGTACCATTTGAAAGGAAACACTTTTAAGTTTGTGGAAATGTTAAAGGAAAGTAGGAGAATATAACACATTAGATCTGGTAAAAGAAATACAAAGAAAAAAACAACTGTTTTTTTGTATGTTTTTGTACCATCATCTTTGAAATGCAAGAGAAAGCCCATAATGTATTATTCCAGACCAGATGCAATTTCGATTTGGCCACTGGATGGCAGCAGTGTATGTGCACAGTTTTCGACTGATCCAATGAACCATTGCATTTCTGTTCAAAATGTTGTTTTCAGACTGCCCAAATGTGCCTAATTGGTTTATTAATAACTTTTCAAGTTCATAATTGTGCATTCTCCTCAAACAATAGCATGGTATTCTTTCACTGTAATAGCCACCATAAATTGGACAGTGCAGTTAGATTAACAAGAATTGAAGCTTTCTGCCAATATCAGATATGTCTATGTCCTGGGAAATTCTTGTTACTTACAACCTCATGCTAATCGCATTAGCCTATGTTAGTTCAACCGTCCCGTGGGGAACCCACCGATCCTGAAGCCTTCCAAGGCCTGATCTCATAACCTTTCTGAAAAGTGCAAACTCCGATCATAGAGACATCCAATATCTTAGAATCCTTCAGGAATTCCAGACTCAAGTGGATGAAGTGTTCAGTATTCGACCCTTAAAACAAGGTCCAAAACAGAATCCATTCACAAATCTCAGGATGCATCTCTCCTGGATTTCAGGCCATGATTTCACCAACAGACTGTCCCTCCGGCTTGAAAGCTCCAGAGTTTCGCATTTATTTCACCCCACATTTGCCACTAAATGGGTCCTTTTACAATTTCACACTTTCACACTTTCTGTTTTTTCAGAGTGCACATTTGATTTGCAGAGTGAAGTCATTTCTGGTATAGCTAGGATGTTGACAAAGGCAGACTAAGTGTGTAAACATAAATGGTATGTTTGCTATTGTTTCTCCAATTAATTCATTATTCCAGTCATGACTGAATAGCGTTTTGGATTTCGGTTGTAGGGATTTACATTACATGTGATTAAAAATAGAAATAATTGGATGCATGTTGACTCCCAGGTCAACCTAATTATTGTAATACGTTTTTTATTTGCCTTCGTACTTGGCTTAGGTGACATCAAACAATGATGTGCCTCACCCCTAGGTCCTCATAATTAGGGCTCTGTCTTTTGGTTAATTATGTCACATGACCTAGATTTTAATGTTTATTTTAAGACTTTTGCAGAAATTAGAATTAGACCAAAAATGAATGCAATTGTCTGCGGATGGTGCTGGACCATTTTACATAAAAAGAAAAGGGGACAGTTTGATGAAAAAGCTTTAAATAAACGTTCAAATCCAGGTGATGTGACATGATTAACCAAAACATAATACATTCATTCATCTTCCCACCAGCCTTATGACAAACCGTCTACTCTTATCTAGCTTTCTACTTTATCGTTTTCTGCTCCTAATTGGGAATAAAAACAAAGGCAGTAAACCTTCTGTGTCCTCAGGTTTTCTGCCAAATCAAAGCTTGTGGCCCACTTTGGATACCCCATAGAACCAAGTGAATAAGAGCTTTCATCGATCACCAGCACCATGTGTCAGAGCTGCCCTAATAAAAAGAGGTGTAAATAATGTGCAAGGCAGCTATGAAGCACAAAGCCATTTGCTGGGTAGAGATATAAGTCATAAAACCACCGGATCCATTGCTGTTTGTCTCAGTCCCCCTTTCCCTTGCTACCTAGCTGTATAGTGTCAATACCTATATGATATCAACATAAGTCAGTATGACAAAGGATCTCCTGATTTGGTACATGCTTTTTTTCATGAGCAGGTTTGTTGAGTTCTTCTTGACTGATACACTGATATCAAAACATACATTAACCCTTGTGCTTTGCTGAAAAAGAAATGACATCCATTGTGGTATGGGTCAGATTGGACCGCACAGTTTAATGAAGAGGCAACTTGAATGAACTTTGTTTACAACGTAAAACATACGACTAACGCATCGGCCATCACCAGCGAGTGATCTGCACATCATTGGATGATTCAGTGAAACTGGAAAGCACGTTTAGGACTATAATTTCCTCCTCATACTGTAGCCTACAATGCGTGTCTCCACACACCTAGGCCTAGCTATTGATAGATTCAAGACAAGGACGTTTACATTCATCTCATATTCTCAGTTTGTCAGTGTCAAAGTAGCCTGTCATTTCGATCATTTGTTCAGTTTTACGGTGCTTTCAAGACAACTGGGAACTATGAAAAAACGAGGTCAAATCATGACGTTATATCATCTTCACGTTGGAAAGTCGGAGCACTAGAAAGAGGCCCAAGTTTCTGACTTGGAATTCCTATTTGGATGACCGTTCAAAACAAATGTTCCTAGTCGGAGCTCATTTTTTTGTGCCGATTTCCCAGTCGTCTTGTACTCACTAAAGTCGGAAGTCGGAGATTCCCCAGCTCCGAGTTCTCAGTTGTTTTGAACATTTTAAAAAATGATGCCAAAGTCTCCAGTCATGTAAAATGACGTCGAATTGCATGAAATGCGTTTATTAAAGGCCATAATTTCTCTGGACCCAAAGCCACTAAAAAAGTTTTCTTTGTCTGCAACTTCTGTAAGTGCCTCTACTCTACTGCTCTACGCCAATTCGATGATATGCATGCAATGTTTGAAAATGTGATTTTTCCCCCTCATGTGTTTCCAGTACCTCAGAGCTCCAAAGGTCACCCTGCTCTTGCACTCACTTTTTGTTCCGGCACCTCCCAATTTACAAATTAAGCATTGTTTAGAAAATGCCAACAGAGGGGGTTGGAGTTCAACCCCCTAGATACGATTGACACACCGGTGCGTCATTTTAAGTTAAATAACAAAACATTCCAATGAAAATCAGTCAGTTTAAGCTAGAGATACAGTATCTGTTTTTTGCATACGTCTCAATCTACAGCATCTGCCAGTGTCACACTTTCACATCTGTGGCGAAAGGTGGCAGGTCTTCTCAGGTAAAAGTCTGTAGCATCCGAACGGTTGCTATGACCACTCTATGGTCAAACTATTATGACCACTCTATGGAAAGGGGAGATTTGCACGAACACGATGGAAGTCTGAAGGTAGTTTTGTGCCTATCCAAAAAAGGGGTTAAATATTTGTAAAATAAAATATATCCTGACATTTTTTTATATCTCCTAGATTTAGGACAGACACTTCAAAACTTTGTTTCTTAGGATTTATTGACTGTCCTTTTTATTTATTTGACTGTCCTTTTTGCCATTTATGAATGTGTTATTCATTGCGTGTCTTTGGGCTTTAGTAGTAAAGGCCAAAATCTATATTTTATCAAACAATAAAAAATATTTAAAAAATGATACCTAAAGGGGTCCTAAAATTCTAAAGCAAATAGCTTAATGATACATAGTATGACCAACTTAAAACAATTACATATGTCAGCTTAGCACCCCCCCCCCGTCCCCGTCCACCAACATCTTAGACTCTAAAGAAACAACAGGTTAATTAAAAGGACTTAGGGACAGATCAAGATTTACTAGGGGGGGTGGTCCAAAATAGGGGAAGGTTGTCAAACTTTTTCTTTTGCTTTGGGGAGGGTTGTGTAGTTTTTTTTACTGGGCACGGGAGGGTAGTGCATTTATTTCCCAGGTTTACATGTACTCTTCTTTTCGTATTTTCCCTATGAACAGCGGCATGACTTACTTTTGATATTACTCTAATAAAGTTTAGAAACGTTTGTGAAGGTTTGGTAGGGTGGGGCGATTATTAAGCTTTAGCTACTGCAGGTCTATGACGTGGCACTGACTTCTACAGTTGAACTTCAGGTGAGGAAGTCTGTTTCAGGCCTACGATAGATACTCCTATAATCGAACAATATAATGCTTATCTTCATGCAAAATATTCTGATTGAAAATATACGAATGAGCCTCCTTCTGTACATCTATATCTGTATGACAGACTCAGTAGCCATCTGACATAAATAAAAGGTGTATTTAAAATATTTGCAGGAAAATATGTTGCCAGTTGGATGGAAACTTAGCTATCGATACCCTAAAGACTCTGGCAAGTGTGCTAGTCCAGTGCCACTTTGATTATGCTGCACATCATGGTTCACCAGCAGCCCCAAGCATCTAAAGAATAAGCTACCAGCCAAACAAGCTTGTATGAATTGTACTTAAACTCCCCCCTCATACTCATCTGGAGGTTGATCATTTTTTAGTCTCTATCTCTGTAATGTGTCTGTATCTATGTAGTTGTATATGTATTTATGTAAGAAAAATAAGGACCACAATGGAAATAAGTCCCCGCCTTTGTTGTGCCCCCTGTGTCCCCTGTCACTTTTAAAAATATTTGTGTATATATGTATTTTTTCCTGACAAATAAAATCCATTAACCAATCCAAACTGTGCAGCGGCCAGTTGATGAATGGAAAGAGACATCTGTTACAAAACACCAAAATGTTCAATGACATTCGGAGATTGTCAAGCCAAGCCTTCAATACTGGGTAAGCCTACAAGGTAGGGACGAATGTATTTTCTGTTTGTCGAGATTGACAGTCTATTTATTGTGGTGTTGAAAACCAAAACCATGATTTTGACGTTCCCAAAGTCGGTATGCTTTGTGTATTGGTTGTGTGGTGCATTGGCACAGAAACCTGTTGGTGGAAAATTCATTGCATATATTTTATTTAATTGTAAATATGATATCAACATTTTTAAAATCTGATTCCCCCTGGCTGATTATTGTCTGCAGCCAGCTCTGATTGTAGTTTAATGAAACAGGAAGGAAGAGAGCTTTTTTCTGGTCCATATGCATGGCATCGTCAGTGCCATAAAAGCATGCTGAAGTGGCAAAATCCATATCCACATTTATAAATACAGGGTCGCTACAGCTATTGCTATTTTTGGTTGTAAACATTATTTTGAGCTAATTCTATGAGCGGGAGGGTGTTCAATTAATATCCTTGCTTCAGGTCCTGAGCTACAGGCAGTTAGATTTGGGTATGTCATTTTAGGTGAACATTGAAAAAAAAGGGGCGGATCCTTAAGAGGTTCTCCTTTGTAAAACAATATTTGGAAGTTGATCAAATATTTTGGTAGCCTACTGAGCAGACATTAGTCTGCACGTTTTAGCAGGACCCTTCACACTTATTCTATAAGGGAAAAAATGATGTACAATGCTGGAGAGATAAGAGTTGGTCTCAAACATATGTTACAATGTTGCACAAACCATAAATCCAGTCTGGCCCAACCTGAATCAACTCTTAGAATATCAGGCCAGGGCTGAAAAGCGACTTTTTCAACAACAACAAAAATTATTTCTTCACAAATGAACGAAGAGGCAATTTGAATGAATTTGATTGCGTTTATTCAAATTTTGTTCATTGCAAAAAGTGAAAATGATTGTTCATGCCACAAGAGGTATTGGATCCGGCCAAATATGTTCCGTAACGAAACAGTTAGGGCAGGATTGGGCACCGCTACCCTCATAAAGTACATTTAGTTTTCAAAACTATAACTCCTACAAACACATGTTTAGTATTGCTAGAAAGGTAAGGATTCTGTGGGATTCAGATAAAGGTGTCAGAAACAATGGGGGGGGGGGGGTTGACTTTGGATAGCCTATCTCCAGGTCTAGTTAGGGGCCGCCAATGAGACAATATTTTAATGTTGCACACATTTTTGTTTCATCATTAAATGCTTTTAATATTTGCATATGGATTACTACAATCTATAGGAGGTTTGATGTTTTTAAGTCACTGCAATTTGGAGCTATTGGAATTTTAACATATTGTCCCATGTACATTGTGTAATATCCAATGTCAACCCAAATTTACCACGGGCATTACGAGTGGGTCGCATGCAGCTGCACTCCGAATTGATGATTTCTTGTGAGCTGCCAGCTGGGGACATGTGGGCAGGTTTGCAACAAACCCAACCTCCATTTACGCTGTGATGCATTCTGTTACGGAGGTGACTGACTTTATGACCAAAATGATTCTATTTACACTGTTGACAGTAGAATGTTTCTGACTCAATTTGATGCCACATAGGCTGTTTTCTAAATGAGAAGTTGGCTTTAAGGGGCTGTTGATCTTTAACATTTTCACTGAACCACTCGCTCTTTTCTCTCTTCTACTCCATCACTGGAACACTCATGCCTTCCCGTGCATTAACTTCTCTGGCGGGCATAAACCTCTCTCTCTCTCTCTCTCTCTCTCTCTCTCTCTCTCTCTCTCTCTCTCTCTCTCTCTCTCTCTCTCTCTCTCTCTCTCTCTCTCTCTCTCTCTCTCATGCTATCTTTCTCTTTCTGTCTCTCTCTCTCTCTTGCTCTCTCTCCAGCAGCACAGACACAACTGTTTATTCGGCAAATGACTGCACCTGAAGTCAACTGGAAAGGATGGGTGGAGGGCTGGGGCTCTGCAGAGCTAGCGGGGTTAGCGCTTAGCTGCGGTATCCTAGGGCAGTTCAGACTGCTTTATTCCAACCTGGAAACTATTCTCACTGTCAGCACTTCTGCTGCTGCCTGGCACTGTGTTTATTTTTGCAAGACATGGAGCTGAATAGACTCTAATAAATAGTCAGGCCTGAGAGTCAGGAGCCATCAGGGCTTGTCACAACTTGTAACTTAGATAGTGCAGCAGCCCAGACTGCCGATTGGGGGTTCTCTTACGGATGAGCGAGTACACAATTCCCTCCATGAGGCGTGTGGATTTTGGAGTGGTGGAGAGGGAATCGGTTCTGCACACATCTCAGTGTATGCTGGCACACTTTTGCCTCTCATAAAAAAACGGGTCATATTGTTCCAGTATCGATAAATCCAACTTACATGCATTGTGAAGTATTTGTAATACATTACCTACAGTATTCTAAATTTCCCCTAAAACGATTAACTGCCCTTCAATCTTGCATTGTCTATGAGGTTGGTGTTGCATAATCTGTTTGTCTCAGTGTTAATTATGGCTATCTTTTTTTAGATTTAGTCTAGTCTTAGTCATTTTGACAAAAGTAAAATTAAGTCACATTTTTGTCAGTTGAATAATTATTTAATCTAGCTGTTGTCAAAAATTTGAAAACAGTGGGCCATTTTGGTGAACTAAATACCCTTACATTTTTGTCACATTTTAGTCACATCACATTTGTGTTGCCTCATTAACCTATAGTAAACATAAAACTTCCATGGGCACATGCATACATAGCCTTGTCCTACCAACACATTTTTCTGCATAACATCCCATTCTCTTCACAACAGCAGAAATATGACAACCACATATAAGAATATGAGAGAGAGAGAGAGAGAGAGAGAGAGAGAGAGAGAGAGAGAGAGAGAGAGAGAGAGAGAGAGAGAGAGAGAGAGAGAGAGAGAGAGAGAGAGAGAGAGAGAGAGAGAGAGAGAGAGAGAGAGAGAGATGCTGACACATTCAGCAGGTCTACTGTAAAATTCACACCATATCATACGCTTCATAGATTGCTTCCGCTGGATAAAAGTCTGTTTTAGTGAGTTGAATACCTCTACAGTTTATGCAGCTAGGGCTACTACAGTACAACTCACACACATACAGTATCATGCATATCAATGTATTTAGTCATGGTCATTGATCATACTAACCTGAACTATTGGTTAGCATTTTTCATTGCAAATCACAGTCACTGAAAAGCGAGGGGGTTCAGTTAACCTGATCTTGTTCATCTAAACACAAATCATTCATCTCAGTGATTGACAGTATACAGGTATTATTTATTGAAATGAGATTAAATCTAGTCATGATCAGTTTGATATATTTCATTTATGGTACATTTCGTAGATTGTCTTGATAGTGGCATTGACGTTGTTGGTTGTCTAGGAAGCAAAACACATCGTTCACTTTTGGGGAAATGTGTCCAGCTCATTGGAAGCTAGCTATCGTTACTTCAAATAAAACAAAATGATATACTAACATGAAAGTGCAATTGGAAACTATAAAGGATAAACCCACCATAGTGATTTCGGTGAAGAAGTTATGAATGAAGTCCCAGGCGGAGGGTTTTCGGTGAAAAGATTGTGTCCCTAGAGACAGAAGGCACTGGGGAATCATAGGCAGTATGGGGCAGCCAATCACCAGCCTCGTCTCCCTGGGTGCCCCTTAAAGGCTCAGTGCAGTCAGAAACGTGATAGAACAAACAGACAAACATGTTTCCTCTGCTGAAAGTAGCTACCAGTCCAGCAGTGACTACAATGGCAAAGGCAAATTTGATTGAGAGTGTGATTCCAGAAGATATGTGATTTAGCTGATGGCTTCCCTTACGAAAAAAGATTGCAGTACACTGGACCACAGAGTACTACCTAGAAATGCCTCGGACATGATATAAACAAGCCCAAATTCCCCCAGGGTGAAATTCCCATTTATGATTGTCCTATACATCAGTTGGGGTCTCTATAAGCTTCAATATGAGGTTCTAAACCTAGCATGAAAGTGCATCCTTGTAGCTGTGTGGGCTAATATAGTCAAAATGTTTGCCTTGGGATACTGCAAAGTAGTATGTGTTGCACCTCCGTCCCTCGGTCACGTCATTTCCATTGTTATCAACATTTCACATATGCCACAGCCCCATTGATGTCCAAAAGTAGAATGGGTATAATGACTTTGAACGGGAGCTAATGACTGTTTCGCCCAGTCATGCAGTCGAGTCACTAAACCTAGAGTCCAAATCGAGTCCCAAGTCCCCTGTGCTAACATCCGAGTCCGAGTCACCAATGGTCGAGTCACAAGTTGAGTCACGAGTCTCTATGGCTGAAGTCCGAGAGCCAGTGCTCGAGTCCTGGTCCAAGTGCTCAAGTCTGAGTCTACACCGACGTTATTCCTTATTCAACATGTCAGAAAGGCATCTTTGTTCTATAGAGCATATTTACATCTGAACGTTCCAGAACTTTGCGTCCTGCTGAACACGCTCCCAGGTTATTAGCTCTTGCTAGCTAGTGAGGTAACATGACTGAACAAGGTGTAGCCTAAACAAATTAGCCATCTGGTCTGCAAGAAGCCTAGTTTTAGAATGCTTTATGTATGTAAAATGCGGCCTACCAATGCACAACAGAAAGAAAAAAATGTAGCGCTGGTATTATGGGTCATGTCTTTTGAATGGTAGCCTAAGAGCTAGAGTCAAGCCGTTTTCTCTGAAGAAAAGAGGGAGACTTTGCTAAGCTGGCTACAGAACCTGTATATGAAGTGCAGTGGGAAAAGTGGGAGGGTTGAACGAGACTACAAATTCAAATGCGGCCTACTTTTCTATAGCCTACTCAAGGGAGAGAGAAAACATAGCTAGACTCTTGTTTTACTATTAAACTTAATGCTGCTATTCTTTTTAATGTAGTAAAGCAGCTTGTGTTTCTTAACCAGGGAAAGGGTAGCTAACTAGAAGGCTGGTGGTGAAGCAAGAGAGTCACCTGCGCAATGTGGAGGCTATAATCGGAAGCAGAGCCTGAGCGGAGCAGTCTGCATGTCTGTCCAACACTCATTGCTTGCTCCCCCCCAGCTCACCAGCTGATGTAGTCTGTGTTTGCCAGGTGTGAGGGGTCCTTCCCACTGCTGAACAGAACTGTGCTGCTCACATCTGTGCTGCTAGTGTTAATTATGTTTATCACTGAAAAGCTCTCAATCTCTCGTCTATTCAATTTAGCAGTCAGGTTTTAGTCAAAGAGAAAGCTTTGTCTTGTCTCGTTTTAGTGAACTGAAATGAAAAATCATTTTTGTTTAGCTGTAGTTTTTTCTGCGTCTATTTAGTCAGTTATAATCTCGTCAATTGCCACTGACAAATTGGTGTTTGTCAAATATTTTAGTCACATTTTGTTGACAAAATTAACAAACGCTTTGTCTGAAGTGTCAGGGAAGTCAACGTAATTGAAGCCAGTCTCCGAGCATGTACATGACACAATGTTTGCTGAAATCCATCTGTTGTCGCGTTGTTGTCCCAAAATAAAAAGAGCATGATTCTATTTTCCAGGGCACACAGATGCACCTTTGTACACTAAATTGATGTTGACAGCTGAAGCGGAGAACAAAATAACAATTTCTCTTAGTTCACCGTTTCTGACAACAGTATTTTTACTGTCATGGTGTTGGTTCATCTCTGATGAATTGACAAGTTAGTAGTTGATGGATGTTCAGCTTGCCTTTCAGAAGATATTTGGTAGCAAGTTAAAAGTTCTGGTCTATGGAAGGAATAGAGAGGAAAGCTTTGTTTGGGGGAAAAAATGGAAACACACAACAATCAACAACCTTAATATTTACAATTTATAACATTTCTGAAATTATAATCAAAGTTAGAGATAATATAGAGATATAGAGATAATATTATTATTGAAATAGCCTTACGTACCTACTGTTTAAGTTCTTCTTGCATAGTTCCCTTTTCCTCATCACTGGATTTCACTTCAGGATTTAACCTCAGAACTGCTGAAATTCCTGTGAGGTTTCATCCGGTGGTAATCCTCAGAGATTTGTATTAGTGTCCTCAGACACCTTTGATCTTTCCAGAGACTTTGATTGGATGTGTGCATGTCGGGCCACTTTCCCATCATGCATCAGATGGAGTAATGAGGTTATTTATAATTTTGGAAGTCGCTTTCAGGTTCATTGAAGGCTTTCAGTAGAAATCAGACAAACACATTTCAATTGGTTGCGGTGAGGAGGAGGGGGTGGTAGTGTGTGTTTTCAGTCCTTTGAACTTGTGATGAAAATGCACTTGATCTGTTATCTTGTTTTTATGATCTGTCTAGTCCTTTTGCATGACTGTAAGTTAAGTGCACTACCCAAATGACCGTAAGGAGTGTGAAAATGAACAACAATTGCAAAAACTTCTTAGAGGGTGAAATGGACTACCATGTCACTTTCAGAAAAAGACAAATTAACAACCTTGTGACATCACACTCTTATTCTCTAGTCTGAAAACATCTTAAAAAGATGAAACCCACAGCACTTATTTTGTTTATGGTACAGGCACTGCATATACCATTACTGTCATTTTATTTATCTAACTAGGAAAGACAGTTAGGAACTAAATCTTATTTACTATGACAGCCTACCCCAGCCAAACTGTGCACCACCCTATAGGACTCCCAATCACAGCTGGTTGTGATACAGCCTGGAATTGAACGAGAGTCTCTGGTGACACCTCTAGCACTGAGAAGCAGTGCCGTAGCCCACTGCGCCACTCGAGAACTTGAAAGCAACACTTTAAAAAGGTATTTGCTGACTCATATCCACAGGGTTTCATAGACAGCTGATTTGTGTTCACTCCGTCCATATCCCACCTCCTGGGAGAGATCGGAGAGTCGTAAACACGCTGCGGTGATGCCTAAAACAAGTTTCCATGCCACATTAATGGGAGCAGCGGTTGGAGCGAACCTCTCGCCTACCAGCTGCTACCTTTTTAGCCTGGTGGCAGTTACCGCAGTTGAAGGATTGCCATTAATTAACAGAACCCACTCCTGAGAGATAACAGTAAAAGACACAGAGGGGATAGAGCAGTGCTCCAGAAACCATTTTGTGTACATCCTGGTCACACTGTTCTTCATGGCTAGTGCTATCTATCCCAGCTGGAAGTGTAATCACTCTGAACTTTGGTGAGGGAGTGATTGTTGTTGTTGTTCTAGCATTAGCTAAGAGGCCAGCCTGATAACTTGTTTTCATTCCTCTCAGTCTCTGGACACCATCCTTAATTGACATGACTTTACATTTTCTCAAATTCACTTATTTTGGGGTAGCGTACTTATTGTTGATTCACCACTGCAGGTTTTGTGTAGTGGTCTGGGTTTTTGGATTAGTTGCATTCCAACCAGGGTTTTCCCTAGAAATATTGCAAGAAGCACCTCAACTAACATTTACTGGTCCATTTGCAACATAAACACAGTAAAAAAAAATGGGAGAGTGTCGTAAGAGGACAACAACACGGATGAAGACTTTTGCTAAATGATCTGTGAAGGTGAAGTCTTTCACCTGTCAACACGTGACACTTAAAAACAGCAATGTTTCACCTCCGGGCAGAAGGTTCCAATGTATTGAGTTTCCTTATGGACCTAGAGATTATGTGACCACCCTCAGACACAAAACAATGACTTAATTCACTGTACTGTTCTGTGAAGCAGGTGTCATAGGGTCATAGAGGGAAAAAAGGATTTCAATTTGAAGATATACATTTTTCAAACAGACTACTTATGACCAAAACTACTACCAACAACACTACAATCCTATCTACAATTCTTACTAAACCATCCTTACTAAACCATATTGTTAATCATGGGAGACATATTTTGCGATATGTACCAAGGCAAGGCCAGATATTTTACGGATTCTAATGAAGATATGGGGATATTAATGAGAAACTATTTCTTAGCTTTCATCATTTTTTGGCTCTTTATTCTTTAATCTTCTATGCATGTTTTCCTTTAAAACAACGTAATGTCCATGAACAGTTCCCCCTTTGTCATCCATGAATGTCAACATCCCATTATCCCATCATCCCCTCTGCCTGAAACCTTAAACCACCAAACACCTGTTTCTTTGTAGAATATCCTGACATTTTACAGGGCTTATCAGACATGCTATTGAGCCTCTCTCTCTTTCTCACTTTCTCTCTCTCTCTCTCTCTCTCTCTCTCTCGCTCCCTGTCATCCTCTCTCCCCCTCACTCTATCTCGGTTTTGTGGAGGACTAAGTACAAAAAGTGCTCACCATTCCTCGTCTTTCCTCTATTGAAAGCTTGCCTTTGTAGAACAGCCGGGAGCTGCTCCAGTCTCCGACCACAGCTCCAGCCTCTTTTCATCAGAAGATATTTGAAATCTAACTGACCCTATTCATAAGTTGCCAGGCCTGCTTGTGCTGATGCTACATAATATGAGGCTCTGCACAGACTAGAGAATGTCAAGTATTCAGGAGGGGAGGCAGACAGCTAAGGAGAATTCTGCATGAATCAACTGCAGGCTTTATCTGAGGCTGGCATTTTTCTTTGTGTGTTAAACCCTGCATACTACAGTACCACACTAACCCTATGTACATTACTGTTACTTTGCGTTGTGTTGTGAGAACGTATCAAGCTAAAATTGGTTTAGTCTCTTCATCAACGTGGCTTGCTGGTTAGATTAACAGAAAGTAGGTCAGACAGTATCAGAGGCTAGATAGAAACCTTCAGTTTAAAGCGTTCAGATAACTGACAGTTACAGTGTCCAAGCTGCAGCAGCTAGCAGGCAGGGAACAGGAAACACACCCCTGGGTAGAAACACATTCATAGTAACACAGGCCTTGAAAACATACTGTACTTCCCTTGCAGTTTTGGTGAGAACTTGTAGTGCTTGCTCGGTGAAAGCTGGGGGATATTTTCTCCACACAAAATGCCCTTTCTGAGACACCCTCTGAGTAGTTGCACAAAGGTTTTTAGAGTGGGTCTGTGTCAATACATATAAGCCTAATAGGCTTCTGTGTGTTTAAACTTTTGAACGGGATGACACAGAGGCTTTGGAGGGTTATAATGGGAACACTAATGTGTGAAATATGTTATGCAAAGGAAGCAGGCGGATGGTGGGGCGAAGAACCACCGTTTGGCACTGGGTTGCAAGAGTCAGCAATAAAGGGTCTAAAGTAAACAAGCCACTGACATTCAATTTCTGCCAGGCCACAAGCAAGCGGTGAGGAGGCGCGCTAAATGGAGGGGAAAGTTTTCCTGATATTTTGGCCACCTGTCTGAGAGAGTGAAGTTATCTGCCCTATCTCCATCGAGTGTGATCAAGTATAAAGGGTTTTATGGAGCTGGGGTAGCTAGTCCTGAGCAAAGAAAAAACATTATTCCCACTGGGCACAGACGTCAATTCAACGTCTATTCTACGTTGGTTCTGCGTAATTTTGTTGAAATGACGTGGAAACAACGTTGATTCAACCAGTGTGTGCCCAGTGGGTTGAGAGCGATGTGCATCCAAAGGAAATGTACAGCGATGGGAAGCAATATCGCAAAGTCGTTTATGGGATGATGAATGAAAAAAATGTATCTTCGCAAGATGTTGCTGCAAGGAACCAAACCGTGTAATGTTATTGAATTAATTGTTTTATTTGCGATATCTTATACTACATTCAACAATGTGTTATTTTCAGCCATATTAGATGTCACATCAATTCACCACCTTTTAATAGAAAATAAAGCAAGTGTGCAATTATGAATAAAACATAATTTAGAGTATCTAGTTGGACAATTTATTGCTGCTAATTAAACCATAGATAAGCATTCACCAATCATCATAGGCCTACTGACAGCTTTAATTGAATTGGCAACGTAATAAAAAATCCAATTAACTATGAAACCCAACTGAATAGAAAAAAACCCAACAGAAAATCAGTTTTGACCTTTGGAATTAGCCTGTTTTCAATACAACGCTATAACATTTTCATTAATTATTTTGTCTAAGCCCTTAGGCTTCCAACCACACCTACACACCTTTTTGTTGCATTTGTTTTTATCTGTATTGTTGTATATCACTTGTTTTCTTTGGTGCAAATAAAAATACATAAATACGCCCCGAGACAAACACACAAAACAATAATTTTGAGTCAAATTGTCTCTGTTGGGGGCATGCCCATTTAATTAGATGTGATGAATACATTTAATTATAATGATAGGCAGTTAGGTGCTGCTTCCAAAAACAAAAGAATCACAGACTGAGTGTTGCCAAGGGACAGAAATCTGCAAATAAACTAAGCAAATAATAAAAATGACCATAGAAAAGTCATGTTATCTAGAAGGAAGAACCCCAAAACCCCATTTGTAACCCAGTTTTGTCAAAGATTATGTACTTTATGTTAGCACTGTAATGCCAGTGCTGTATAATATAGTGCAAATATAATTTTTTAAATCTACACTACATAGATGGAAATAAATACATCAAAGAAAGCCTTTCTGCTTTTTTTTATATATTAGATCCACCATTGGCTGTCTCTGCTATACCTTACATGTCCAACCTATGATTGGTGCTATATGGGTGAAGGGACCCTTATGTTGCATCCATTTAACCCTATCAGCACATATGGCTATGTAGCATCTGTGTTGATCCTATTGATTGGTCACTGGAGTTGTGGGAATATGGCTAATCCCGTCTCCCTGGATATCTACCTATAGGATTTGGTCTGATCCTGTTTAGGGGATGAACCACCCTCCTGGGTTACTGAGACACAACCTCATTCCAGCATATCACATCCCCAGGACGAGCCATCCAGACACATTCAGACACAATAGTGTCACGCTCGAATTGGCTCTGTGTGCACTGTCATGGCCTGTTGAGCACAAAGAGGTTTGGATGGCAGGGGCCATGCAATTACAAAGAGAAATCATGCCTTTCTGTTTGGCTTTCTCTCTCTCTCCCTAGCCCGTAATGAAATGTGTGGCGTTCGCGATAAGCTCTTACATTGACCATAATGTTAATCACAATAATGGGGGGGGAAAATTTGCCATTGGTCTCTTAAGAGCTTGAGAAAACAAAAGACCAAAGCAATCAGTTTTGTGGTTTGCGTGTCTCATTTCCTGGTGATTGCTCTTGTCTACTTCCTTCGCCAGACAGGAAACGTGGTAGGCGCTCAAAGCCGGAATCTCATTCAAGGCAAGGCGAGGCCAATGAATATTACCATCGTCCCACGAGTTGCGCTTTTATGACAAAAATCTGATCTCCAGACACTTCAGAAAAGCAAGTAATTGGGATCCAAGAATAGCAGGAGAAGAGTTGCATGCCCAAGTTTCTCATGAAAGACCCACCGGTTCCAATCCAGCCCCGATGAAGCCCAAACAAAAGGAGATTAACTGAAGAAATGAAGACCTGTCGTCCACGTCAGCTAGCCAGCCTGGTTGGCTGTCTGTAGCCAAGCTGCAGTGGCAATGAGCCATATTCCTTTCATGATGTCCTTTATAATGGAGTGTAATTAAACATCTCTGGGTTCAGTGATTACCAAGGGACAAGGGAGGGGTGGAGGGGTTAGGGCCAGGGTGGTGGGGGTCTTAGAGGCAGGTTAACGTTTTTTGTCATGAATCTTGTTCTGAAGGCAGCTCTGCAGAGTGGTCTCCGGCAAAGTCATAAAATCTGATTGTAAACCTAACCCTAACCTTGCCAGTTTTGACTTTGCAGCTGGCCCATCTAGTGGAAATCACTCAGTTCTGTCTCAAGGACAAGACTCATCCCAATAAACGTCAACCTGCGTCTTAGAGCAGGTTGGAATGGAAATCAATGTTAGGAGTGTAGCTCTAACACAGGGTGGTATGTTGAGAGATATAGTGTCTGTTTCTGCTGATGATATGAATTCCATATTTAATGGCTTATCATTTGGTAGCTTCTTATTTGAGTGAATGAAAAACATTTTTAAAAAGCATTCTGTAACAATCTTTTACTATACATTTCTGCAGGTTTAGAAAATGGTACATCATGTGGATCTAAAGACGACTGGATTTGGGAGAAATGGAGTAAGTGTGAATGTGAATTTGTTTAGAACAGGTTGTACAGACATGAAGGCAATTGATAGAATAATCTGTGTTATAACCCGATTAACTCATGTGACTGTCACGGACATTAATGGCATTATTTTGCTAAGGTTCTTAAAACCGCCAAGAGTCGATGTCCACACCACCACAGAAAAATCGAATTAGCATGAGACATCCCGAAAATCGGTCTTCTCAAAATCATCCCTAGCATTCAGACTTCCGTCTGCAGCGTCCAAACAGTTTGGGCAACACACTAACTTGACCCCTCTGTGTAAAGGTGAGCCTCTCACGAACACGTACATGTTGGTTGTTTTGCTCACAGTCCCCCAGTACCAGTTGAAAAAATGAATGGAAGTACAGTTGAAGTCGGAAGTTTACATACACTTAGGTTGGCGTCATTAAGACTTGTTTTACAACCACTCCACAAATTTCTTGTTAACAAACTATAGTTTTGGAAAGTCGGTTAGAACATCTACTTTGTGCATGACACAAGTAATTTTACCAACAATTGTTTACAGACATATTATTTCACTTATAATTCACTGTATCACAATTAAAGTGGGTCAGAAGTTTACATACGCTAAGTTGACTGTGCCATTAAACAGTATGGAAAATTCCAGAAAATTATGTAAGGGCTTTAGAAGCTTCTGGTAGGCTAATTGGCATCATTGGAGTCAATTGGAGGTGTACCTGTGGATGTATTTCAAGGCCTACCTTCAAACTCTTTGCTTGACATCATGGGAAAATCAAAAGAAATCAGCCAAGACCTCAGAAACAAATTTGTAGACCTCCACAAGTCTGGTTCATCCTTGGGAGCAATTTCCAAACGCCTGAAGGTACCACGTTCATGTCTACAAACAATAGTACGCAAGTATAAACACCATGGGACTACACAGCCATCATACCACTCAGGAAGGAGACGCGTTCTGTTTAAATGTATTCGGCTAAGGTGTATGTAAACTTCCGACTTCAACTGGATTTACAGCATGGAGACTGTTTAGTGCCAAAATTATCCTTGGTATGACCTTCTTAAAATAATTCCATATACAGTGCATTGGAAAGTATTCAGACCCCTTGACTTTTCCACATTTTGTTACGTTACAGCCTTATTCTTAAATTGATTAAATACATTTTTTCCCTCATCAATCTACACACAATACCCCATAATGACAAAGCGAAAACAGGTTTTTAGATTTTTTTTTGCAATTTATTACAAATAAAAAACAGAAATTCCTTATTTACATAAGTATTCAGACCTTTTTGCTATGAGACTTGAAATTGAGCTCAGGTGCATCCTGTTTCCATTGATCATCCTTGAGATTTTTCTGCAACTTAATTGGAGTCCACCTGTAGTAAATTAAATTGATTGAACATGATTTGGAAAGGCACACACCTGTCTATATCAAGTCGCACAGTTGACAGTGCATGTCAGAGCAAAAACAAAGCCATGAGGTCGAGGTCAGAGACAGGATTGTGTCGAGGCCCAGATCGGTGTAATTGCGCCGAAACATTTCTTCACCATTGAAGGTCCCCAAGAACACAGTGACCTCCATCATTCTTAATAAATGGAAGAAGTTTGGAACCACCAAGACTCTTCGCAGAGCTGGATGCCCAGCCGTACTGGGCAATCGGGGGAAAAGCGCCTTGGTCAGGAAGGTGACCATGAACCATGGTCACTGATAGAGCTCTCAAGTTCCTGAATGCCTGAATGCTAAGCATCACATCTGGAGGAAACCTGGTACCATTCCTATGGTGAAGCATGGTGGTGGCAGCAACATGCTGTGGGGATGTTTTTCAGCGGCAGGGACTGGGAGACTAGTCAGGATCGAGGGAAAGATGAACGGAGCAAAGTACAGAGAGATCCTTGATGAAAACCTGCTCCAGAGCGTTCAGGACCTCGGACTGGAGCAGGTTCCCCTTCCAATATGACAAAGACTCTAAGCACACAGACGAAGATAACGGAGGAGTGGCTTCGGGACAAGTCTTTGAATGTCCTTGAGTAGCCCAGCCAGAGCCCGGACTTGAACCCAATCAAAAATCTCTGGAGAGACCTGAAAATAGCTGTTCAGCGATGCTCCCCATCCAACCTGACAGAGCTTGAGAGGATCATCATAGAAATCCCCAAAAACAGGTGTGCCAAGCTTGTAGCGTAACAAAAGGTGGAAAAAGTCAAGGTGTCTGAATACTTTCAAATTGCGCTGTAGCTTAGTAGAACCCCCCTCCTATCCCGGCCTAGACAGGGCTTAGACTGTGTCATGCCAAAAATAAGGTGTTAAAAAAATGCCCAAAAATCTTTAAAATCATATAGCAAAATTATCCTCGGTATGAACTTCTTAAAACAATTCCAGATAGAGATGGTGCCGGAGGAGATGGCTGCCATATACCCCCCCCCCAACAGATCCACAGATGATGCAATCTCTATTGCACTCTACACTGCCCTTTCCCACCAGGACAAAAGGAACACCTACGTGAGAATGCTATTCATTGACTACAGCTCAGTTTTCAACACCATCATTCCCTAAGAGCTCATCACTAATCTAAGGACCCTGGAACTAAACACCTCCCTCTGCAACTGGATCCTGGACTTCCTGTCAGGCCGCCCCCAATTGGTAAGGGTAGGTAACAACACATCTGCCACGCTGATCCTCAACACTGGGGCCCCTCATGGGTGCATGCTCTGTCCCCTCCTGTACTCCCTGTTCACCCATGACTCCATTGCCATGCATTAAATTTGCCGGCGACACAACAGTGGTAGGTCTGATTAATGACAACGATGAGACAGCCTATAGGGAGGAGGTCAGAGACCTGACAGTGTGGTGCCAGGATAACAACCTCTCCCTCAACGTGATCAAGACAAAGGAGAGGATTGTGGACTACAGAAAAAGGAGGACCAAGCATGCCCCCACTCTTATCGACAGAGCTGTAGTGGAGCAGGTTGAGTGTCCACATCACCAACAATCTAACATGGTCCAAACACACCAAGACAGTCGTGAAGAGGGAATGACAATGCCTATTCTCCCTCAGGAGACTGAAAAGACTTGTCATGGGTCCTCTGATCCTCAAAAAGTTCTACATCCTGACTGGTTGTATCATCTCCTGGTATGGCAACTGCTCGGCCTCCGACCGCAAGGCAACACAGAGGGTAGTGCATACGGCCCAGTACATCACTGGAGCCAAGCTTCCAGCTATCCAAGACCTCTAAACCAGGCGGTGTCAGAGGAAGGCTCAAAAAATTGCCAAAGTCTCCAGCCACCTTCGTAATAGACTGTTCTCTCTGCTACCGCACAGCAGCCATTACCGGAGCGCCAAGTCCAGGTCCAAAATACTTCTTAACAGCTTCTACCCCCACGCTATAAGACTCATGAACAGCTAATCAAATGGCTATTTGCATTGCCCCCCCCACCCCCCCACAATTTTTACGCTGCTGCTACTCTCTGTTTAATATCCATGCTGTCACGCCCTGACCTTAGAGATCCTTATTTATTCTCTATGTTTGGTTGGGTCAGGGTGTGACTCGGGTGGGAAAATCTATGCTTTCTATTTCTTTGTTTTTTTGCCAGTGTGGTTCCCAATCAGAGGCAGCTGTCTATCGTTGTCTCTGATTGGGGATCATATATAAGTTGTGATTTTCCGTTTGAGTTTTGTGGGGTGTTATTTTCTGTTTAGTGTCTGTGCCTGATGGAACTGTTCGCTTTCGTTTTTGGATTTGTTATTTTTGTTTGAGTGTAAATAAATATCATGAACACTTTCCACGCTGCGCTTTGGTCCACTCTTCCTTCCACCGACGACGAGCGTTACACATGCATAGTCACTTTACCTCTACCTACATGTACATATTACGTCAATTACCTCGACTAACCAGTGCCCCCGCACACTGACTCTGTACCAGTACCCCCTGTATGTAGCCTCGCTATTGTTATTTTATTGTTGCTCCTTAATTATTATTATTAATAAAAAAAAAATATTTACTTCAGTTAATTTTAGTTAACTTCAGTTAAATACTTTAACACTTTTTTTCTTAAAACTGCATTGTTGGTTAAGGGCTTGTAAGTAAGCACTTCACTGTAAGGTCTACCCCTGCTGTATTCTGGGCATGTGACAAATAACATTTGATTTTGATTTGATTTTGATATAGCTTAGTGGACCCCCCCCCCCCCCCCCCCCACCCTTGGGAAAGGCACATGCTGGCAAAGAGCGTATACTACTGTAATACAGTGCACCTGGACGAAAGTGCTGTGGAATTCCAACTAATCTAGGTCCTGGACCATGGGATTGTTCAAGATGTCAGGCAGGCACTTGTGGAATTTTGGGTGAAAACAAAACCAGTGTGAATGAGGCTTACTCTGTCTGCAGCATAAAAGGGACCCTCCCTGACAATATCCTGCCTGCTACAGTAGGCTTCCGAACGCAATGACAGCCTGGGTCTTTGCTGAAGGCTCAGATTCATTTGATGTCTTTCTTTCCATACCATCATGTGCACATTTTGAGTAAGTGTCATTCATTCAGCCTGGCTGCATTTTATTCATGGCTGCTTTATGCTGGTCCATGAACCAGGAGTGAAATCTATTAAAGAGAGGTAGTGGTGCATTTGGAACATTTTGAATAGAAGAATCCTCTCAAGAGGCTGAAAAGATTTGGCACGGGCCCTCAGATCCTCAAAAGGTTCTACAGCTGCACCATTGAGAGCATCTTGACTGGGTGCATCACCGCTTGGTATGACAACTGCTTGGTATCCGACCGCAAGGCGCTACAGAGGGTGGTGTGTACGGCCCAGGTACATCACTGGGGCCGAGATCCCTGCCATCCATGACCTCTATACTGTACCGGGCGGTGTCAGAGGAAGGCCCTAAAAATTGTCAAAGACTCCAGCCACCCAAGTCATAGATTGTTCTCTCAGGTGCCGCACGGCAAGCGGTACCAATGCAGCAAGTCTGGAACCAACAGGACCCTGAACAGCTTCTAACCGCAAGCCATAAGACTACTAAATAGACTACCCGGACTATCTGCATTGACCCTTTGTCCACAAACTGTTTTGACTCACAACATACTGTACACTGCTGCTACTCTTTATTATCTGTCCTGTTGACTAGTCACATTGTTCCTAGTTATACGAGTGGCACAGCGGTCTAAGGCACTACATCTCAGTGCTAGAGGTGTCACTACAGACACCTTGGTTCAAATCCAGACTGTATCACACCTGGGTGTGACTGGGAGTCCCATAGGGTAGCGCACAATTGGCCCAGCGTCGTCTGGGTTTGGCCGGTGTAGGCCGTCATTGTAAATAAGAATTTGTTCTTAACTGACTAGCCTAGTTGATTAAAACATTTACAAATATGTATATATCTACCTCAATTACCTAGTACCCCTGCACATTGACTCTGTACTTGTACCCCGTGTATATAGACAAGTTATTGCTACTCACTGTGTTTTTCTATTATTTATCTATTTTCTTTCTTTCTGCATTGTTGGGAAGGGCCCGTAAGTAAGCATTTCACTGTTAGTCTACACCTTTTGTTTTCAAAGCACAAATAACATTTGATTTGATTTGATTCAGTGCATTTCCCATTGAGAAATCTTTCAGGACCGAAAGAAGAATACATAACATAGATTAAACATACCTTAACAAAGAGTATAATTTAATTTCCTTCACGTTAACTAAACTAAAACAAGCTGCATGTATATTGTCTCCAAGCAGAGAACTGTACAATGCAAGAATGAGCTATAACGAGTTTGGTTGTTGGTTTTTCTTCAAAGGGCTATTTCTAGGGTCACTCTATGTTGTTGAACAAGATGTTCTAAGTGAAGGAAGGTCATTGCAAAGTGGAACCATGAGGATGATCATACGCCCATACTTGATCAGAAAAACATTCAAATGTTACATAACTGCATGACTTGAAATGAGTGGAATCATCTCAGGTTGGCACCCAGGTTAGGACAAAACACCCAGGCACCCAGGCTAGGACAAAACACCCAGGCACCCAGGTTAGGACAAAACACCCAGGCACCCAGGCTAGGACAAAACACCCAGGCACCCAGGTTAGGACAAAACACCCAGGCACCCAGGCTAGGACAAAACACCCAGGCACCCAGGCTAGGACAAAACACCCAGGCACCCAGGTTAGGACAAAACACCCAGGCACCCAGGCTAGGACAAAACACCCAGGCACCCAGGCTAGGACAAAACACCCAGGCACCCAGGCTAGGACAAAACACCCAGGCACCCAGGTTAGGACAAAACACCCAGGCACCCAGGTTAGGACAAAACACCCAGGCACCCAGGCTAGGACAAAACACCCAGGCACCCAGGTTAGGACAAAACACCCAGGCACCCAGGCTAGGACAAAACACCCAGGCACCCAGGCTAGGACAAAACACCCAGGCACCCAGGCTAGGACAAAACACCCAGGCACCCAGGTTAGGACAAAACACCCAGGCACCCAGGCTAGGACAAAACACCCAGGCACCCAGGCTAGGACAAAACACCCAGGCACCCAGGCTAGGACAAAACACCCAGGCACCCAGGTTAGGACAAAACACCCAGGCACCCAGGTTAGGACAAAACACCCAGGCACCCAGGCTAGGACAAAACACCCAGGCACCCAGGTTAGGACAAAACACCCAGGCACCCAGGCTAGGACAAAACACCCAGGCACCCAGGCTAGGACAAAACACCCAGGCACCCAGGTTAGGACAAAACACCCAGGCACCCAGGTTAGGACAAAACACCCAGGCACCCAGGTTAGGACAAAACACCCAGGCACCCAGGCTAGGACAAAACACCCAGGCACCCAGGTTAGGACAAAACACCCAGGCACCCAGGCTAGGACAAAACACCCAGGCACCCAGGCTAGGACAAAACACCCAGGCACCCAGGTTAGGACAAAACACCCAGGCACCCAGGCTAGGACAAAACACCCAGGCACCCAGGCTAGGACAAAACACCCAGGCACCCAGGTTAGGACAAAACACCCAGGCACCCAGGCTAGGACAAAACACCCAGGCACCCAGGCTAGGACAAAACACCCAGGCACCCAGGCTAGGACAAAACACCCAGGCACCCAGGTTAGGACAAAACACCCAGGCACCCAGGCTAGGACAAAACACCCAGGCACCCAGGTTAGGACACAGCCAGCGGGGGCATTGATATTTGTGACAGTGCATCTGATCACGTATTGTATGATGTATGTACGGAGTGAATGATAGTGACACAAATGCAGGCATAATGCTGTGTTGGGCACAAATAGCGATATTATGCTCCCCTCGTTTCTCATAATATAATAATCCAGGCCTTGTGGCAATGTTTGATAACACTCTAATGTCCCTGTGCCTGAACACATGTCTAGGTATTGGCTAGCCCATGAATCATCACATTTAGCTGCTTTCTATGTGAGGATAAATATCTGAGTCTAGCTTTTCTTAGACTGAGCAAAGAGAAACTAAATGAGGCTATTGCTGGTGCTGCTTTCTACTGCTGCTGCTGCTGGACAAAATTGGACTGCTCTGGAGGTCAAACTCTATGTGAAAGAAGTATTATATAACCCAGAGAGGGACTGAAGGAGGGCACACAGTGGAGGGCTTTCACCCTCTTGCCTTCTCCACTTCAGACGCACCACAGGTTCCTGGTGAGGCTTTATCACTAGCCTGGTGATTTAAAGTTTTGCAAATCACCACAGTGTGGGAGTGAAGAAGGGAGGTTATACTGGATATTTGACCAGTCAGGAAGTATACTATGAAGGGCTCATCTGCGAAAGAGACTGTGGTCTCAGCATGACTCCCTGCTTAAATAAAGGTTCAATATAAAAATACTTCATGGATATCAGTAAATTCATATGTAAGTGGATATGGAATGTTTTTTTGTCAGGAACTCATGCGTTGAAACATGCATACAATCCCGTAACTGGCAATGCATATGCAAAAGGTGGTGGATACGGAATGTTTTTGTCCCTTTTGGGATCCAGTACACACACAAAAACACACACACACACACACACACACACACACACACACACACACACACACACACACACACACACACACACACACACACACACACACACACACACACACACACACACACACACACACACACTTATCTGGTTCCATCGTAGGGCAGATCTAACTACCCATAAACCATAGAGGATGTAGTAGTTTAGTGCTATGAGACCGGCCTAATCCATGGCAGCTTGGCTGTATCGAGAGGGTCATGAAACAAATTGAACATTTCATCTCTTCGCCACAGCGCAAAGACCAGATTGACATCATCAGGAATCTAAATCGCATGTCTTTTGTTGCGATTCCCATGCATGTTCACACCACAGAAGAGGAGACCCATTTCATTTTCTAAAATCCCTCGATAAAATCCTTGGTTGTTTTTGTCGTCTCTTTCCCTCAATCACAAAGAGGTTAGTGGCTGCCTTTCTTCCTTCTATCTGTGACACCAACTGTGCCTTCAATTTAATGCTTTGAGACATTAGCATTTAGATAACCCCTCTGAAAATAGGAGATCAGGGAATTGAAAACAGGAGCACAATAAATATGGTGAATAATAAGAGTTCACATTTTAAATTAATGTGAAGTCGACTCTATTTTATGCAGGTTGACATTTATTGGGATGAGTCTAGTCCTGGAGGCAGAACTGAGCGATTACGGCTAGATGGGCAAGCTGCAAAGTCAAATTTGGCTAAATTGTGAAAACAAAAATGTGCTTTTTGGTCTTCATTTAAGGTTAGGGTTAGGCATTAGGGTTAGCACTGTGGTTAAAGTTAGGGTTAAGGTTAGGGTTATGTTTATGTTTAAAATCAGATGTTATGACTTTGTGGCTATGCCAGCTAATGAAAACTCTGCAGAGCTACCTCCAAAACAAGATTCATGACGTAAAATGCTAACCTGTATATTTTATGAACAAAGCAGCCTCCTTTCAGAATGGAAGATAAATTAAATTCAAACTGAAAGTGTTACCAAGTGAAAGGAATACTCATTTCTAGAGCCTGTCAAATAGTAGGGATAGATTGAAGTGCGACATTCGTGACAGAGCTGATGAGAACAAAGAAAGGTCTGCAATGGCAACCAAAAAAATGATATATACAGACAGTGGCGGCAGCTGAAACAAGATGGTAAGTGCCACAATAGAAGTGCAGAAGATTTTGGTACAATTTACAAAAACACTTGTTTGCTACATTTAGGCCTCTTAGAAGTAGCCAATTCGTTCAAGATTGAAGTTGAAATCTATCCATGAGCTGAGGACGTCGGGAAATGCCTTCAAAACCGGCCTCTAGGGTCAACACTGAACGCTATTACCATCAAGTAGGCTTGGGTTTTGCTAGATTATTGTGGATGGGGGAGGTGGATGCGTGTAACCCCATGACTCTGGATCAGAACGTTGTGTGCTTGATCCTCGTTTTCGACACATTTTTTTCCCTTAACCATTCGGAATGAGTGCCTAAACTTCACCCTTAACTTCAAAAGTTGACGTTTGGAGAAATGGAATGATACAGAGCAGCAGGAGCAACAAATACAATTTGATGAACGTCTAATTCTGCAGTGAGACTGTGAGAGCTTGTTGCTTAAAAGCTTGAAATCTTGAGAATCTACATGCAAATATATTTGAATATGATATACACTGCTCAAA
This sequence comes from Salvelinus namaycush, assembly GCF_016432855.1. Taxonomy (NCBI): domain Eukaryota; kingdom Metazoa; phylum Chordata; class Actinopteri; order Salmoniformes; family Salmonidae; genus Salvelinus; species Salvelinus namaycush. The sequence continues at coordinate 8,439,887 of NC_052323.1, forward strand.
AAAATAAAGGGAACACTTAAACAACACAATGTAACTCCAAGTCAATCACACTTCTGTGAAATCAAACTGTCCACTTAGGAAGCAACACTGATTGACAATAAATTTCACATGCTGTTGTGCAAATGGAATAGACAAAAGGTGGAAATTATAGGCAATTAGCAAGACACCCCCAATAAAGGAATGGTTCTGCAGGTGGTGACCACAGACCACTTCTCAGTTCCTATGCTTCCTGGCTGATGTTTTGGTCACTTTTGAATGCTGGCGGTGCTTTCACTCTAGTGGTAGCATGAGACGGAGTCTACAACCCACACAAGTGGCTCAGGTAGTGCAGTTCATCCAGGATGGCACATCAATGCGAGCTGTGGCAAAAAGGTTTGCTGTGTCTGTCAGCGTAGTGTCCAGAGCATGGAGGCGCTACCAGGAGACAGGCCAGTACATCAGGAGACGTGGAGGAGGCCGTAGGAGGGCAACAACCCAGCAGCAGGACCGCTACCTCCGCCTTTGTGCAAGGAGGTGCACTGCCAGAGCCCTGCAAAATGACCTCCAGCAGGCCACAAATGTGCATGTGTCAGCATATGGTCTCACAAGGGGTCTGAGGATCTCATCTCGGTACCTAATGGCAGTCAGGCTACCTCTGGCGAGCACATGGAGGGCTGTGCGGCCCCACAAAGAAATGCCACCCCACACCATGACTGACCCACCGCCAAACCGGTCATGCTGGAGGATGTTGCAGGCAGCAGAACGTTCTCCACGGCGTCTCCAGACTCTGTCACGTCTGTCACATGTGCTCAGTGTGAACCCGCTTTCATCTGTGAAGAGCACAGGGCGCCAGTGGCGAATTTGCCAGTCTTGGTGTTCTCTGGCAAATGCCAAACGTCCTGCACGGTGTTGGGCTGCAAGCACAACCGCCACCTGTGGACGTCGGGCCCTCATACCACCCTCATGGAGTCTGTTTCTGACCGTTTGAGCAGACACATGCACATTTGTGGCCTGCTGGAGGTCATTTTGCAGGGCTCTGGCAGTGCACCTCCTTGCACAAAGGCGGAGGTAGCGGTCCTGCTGCTGGGTTGTTGCCCTCCTACGGCCTCCTCCACGTCTCCTGATGTACTGGCCTGTCTCCTGGTAGCGCCTCCATGCTCTGGACACTACGCTGACAGACACAGCAAACCTTTTTGCCACAGCTCGCATTGATGTGCCATCCTGGATGAACTGCACTACCTGAGCCACTTGTGTGGGTTGTAGACTCCGTCTCATGCTACCACTAGAGTGAAAGCACCGCCAGCATTCAAAAGTGACCAAAACATCAGCCAGGAAGCATAGGAACTGAGAAGTGGTCTGTGGTCACCACCTGCAGAACCATTCCTTTATTGGGGGTGTCTTGCTAATTGCCTATAATTTCCACCTTTTGTCTATTCCATTTGCACAACAGCATGTGAAATTTATTGTCAATCAGTGTTGCTTCCTAAGTGGACAGTTTGATTTCACAGAAGTGTGATTGACTTGGAGTTACATTGTGTTGTTTAAGTGTTCCCTTTATTTTTTTGAGCAGTGTATATATAAAAAATAAAAAAGTTCAGAGGATTACACTTGGTGTTTGTAGGTCATTATTTGATCAAAAAGGATTCCCCTTATATGCTGAGGCCTTGTCTTGGTGATTGTACCTCCCATATCATTATTAACCACAACATGTGAAATTAGCTGGAAATGGTTCAAATCCCTCAAGGATCAATCAGGTTGCCACCATGCTGTGGTCCAGTGCCAAAACCACCAGTTCACTGTCTTCTCTCAGTGGGCCTGTGAAAATCAAATGGCCATTTTATCCATCTGGGCTCTTGAGAAACTGATGGGTTTCAATATAATGGTAGGAGACACCCAACCAATCAGTATTCTAGTCAGTCGCTGTACAACATGAAGACCAAGCAAACGGTAGCCAAATAACCCCCACCCACACGCACGCACACACGTGCACACACACACACACACACTCACAAAGGCATGTGCATGTACAAACACACACGTGCACACGCACACACACCACGCCCCCTCGTCTCCAACGAGCTTTATTGAAACAAATTGCAGGTTTCTCCAACAGCTGCACCTCAAGCATTTTCTTGGCTGACAGAAGAAAACACATGATAAAAGCTGACAAAGGTCTGAGATGTGTCATCAGGCTCCAAGTCAATCGTCACATATTTATATGGGCAGCTCAGCCAGAGTTCATGTTACGCAACACAGGCCAATCGGGCACCTTTGACAGTCCCTTTGAAGTCAAGTGGCACAACACAGCCCAAACAGCTTGTGCATATGTACTGGTCTTTAAATGCAATTAGAGTATTTCACTGCAGTCCTAGTGAAACTGCTACCAGATTGAGAAGGAGCATTGCTTTGATAGGCTGTAACCGAAGCCGCAGCGCAAATACAATTGACTCTGACAGTAATGTTTTGTTGAGAGCAGAACGTGATGGCAGGTGGTAGTTAACATTTCAAAGTCCAAGCTTTCAGGATTCCGACCACGGATGTTTTTGTAAGACAAAGACTTCACCTGAATGGAAGCCCTACTGTTTTGGTTGAGGTGAGCTCTGTAAAGGCATCAGGGGATTCTCTGCTGTCACATGCATTAGAGCACAATAACGCGCCGAGCTGTGTTATCACAAGAGCACTTTGTCAGTGACACATTCCGCCATGGCAAGATTTATGGTGGTGGAGAAGCGAGAGCATTATTACCATGGATTATTGAAGGCCTGTAGATGGGAAAATGGACTACTCCAACCCAACTCCTCCCTTATTCCCCACCCCTCTGCCTGCCAATGGTATGGCCCACTGATTGGGGGCCCTGGGCTCAGTCTCCACAGCAACTGCACCAAAGCAAACAGAGAGGCGGAACGGAGGGAACACGATAACACAAAGACCTACCTAGCGCAGTGGAAGATTTCAGAGACTTACACTAAGCAGAGCATGATTAAAACCGTTACCTCACAGAGTTGCAAAATTGGGTAGTTGTGTTCGATGTGTTTCTTGTTCAACAATGGAGCTTCATGGTGTAGCTAGCCTGATCACAGTTTTGTTTTAAATTAATTCCTCTTTTCCATTTACTTTTAGAATTTGAATAATTTATCTTCCCTTGTAGACGTGGTAATTTACATATGCAAATAGTAACCCGTGGAGACATGATAACGTTAAATTGCACAGATGTGATGACATTGAATGTGAAATGCATGATGGGAATCACTGTAAAATGATTTAAATATCTGAACAATCTGCCAATCAAGCGGTTGACGGAAAACCTATTAAATTGAGAATACCACACAGAGACACTATTCACTGTGTTTACAGCAACTACAAAATAAACATGATTTTAGTGATTAGCCATTGTTGATCATTAACTGGGTTATAGGCAATCAAGTTCCAAACAAACCCCATTACTCAAATTTGTAGCAAGTGCATTAATGCCTCATATGAGATTTAAAAATGCAACACTCCAGTTGCCAAGGTGTTTCCTAAATCACTTGACCATGTCACTGTTTGAAGTAAAACACCAACATAGATGGCGCACAACAGGAAGTTAGTATTCAGGTGAGGATTCTAACCTGGAGTTAGTCCCATCCACTAGTCCCACTAACAATGAACTTGACATTGAGGGTCCCTTTGGTCAGTTTAGTGTTACTAGGATTAAATGGAGCCCTGTAGGCAAGAGCAACTTCAATGGCCTAAGGCTGGTTATTCATCCTTTTTAGAAGACTGACAGGAAATCAGACTTAATGATCCCTTTACCTCAGATCAACAATGAAAATGGACCACTTGAGAGTTTTATGAAGTACAAGCGAGAGTTAGAACTTGAGCTTAGTGCAAAGCTTAGTGGGAATTAAAGCTTGAGTAATGAAACTCCAGGATTCATTGTCTGGCTGGACATTTATGTTTGTCCCACACCTGCAAATTACAGGGAAAGGCAATGATGGGAGGTCAGGGACGTGTACAATTGATTTCTCTAAACTGAACAAAAACTACAAATTTGAACTCACACTGTGCTTAACCCATTCATGTCCATAACGGAATGTATAATGTCCTTTAGTACACCTGCTCTCTGAGCTTACTGATGGACAAATCTGAAGAATACCACAGGCATCAATGCTCACCCACATGTGTATATGTCTGAGGTATGTGTGTGTACACGTGCGCTTGTGAGAGAGGGAGAGAAAAAGAGAGAATGCTGTAACAGGCCTCACTCGCCATTGATTTACATTGGATTTGCTTATGCTGTACAATGTAATCGAGGAGTGAGTGTGTGTGTGTGGATTTCTTTCGATATTGTTTTTATATACAGGGCATTCGGAAAGTATTCAGACCCCTTGACTTTTTCCACATTTTGTTACGTTACAGCCTTATTCTACTGCATGTACACTAGGGATGTGTGTGTGAGAGAGACTGTGTAGATTTCTTTCGATATTGTTTTCATATATACCGTATATTGATCCAGACAATCTATATACCAAAAACGTATTAAGATCTGATCACTTGTTCACGAACAATAATGAGTTGAATCATATGATAGTCCGATTTGGGATTAGAACAGGTAAAATAAGAATACTAGGATTTTAAACAATTTAATTCTGAAATGTATTTCAAATGACATAAGGTGCTTTCAGAAAGTATTCATGTCCCTTGACTTACTTCACATTTTGTTGTATTACAGCCTGAATTCAAAATGGATTTAATAAAAACATGTCTCACCCATCTACACACAAAAACCCATAAAGACAAAGTGAATACATGTTTTTAGACATTTTTGCAAATGTATTACAAATGAAATACAGTATTCACACCCCTGAGTCAATACATGTTAAATTCACCTTTGGCAGTGATTACAACTATGATACTTTCTGGGTGAGTGTCTAAAAACTTTGCACACCTGGATTGTACAATATCTTTAAAATCCTCCAAGCTCTGTCAAATTGGTTGTTGATCATTGCAAAACAACCATTTTAAAATACTGCCATAGATTCTCTAGCATATTTAAGTCAAAACTGTAACTTGGCCACTCAGGAACATTCACTTTCATCTTGGTAAGCAACTCCAATGTAGATTTGACCTTGTTTTTTAGGTTATTGTCCTGCTGAAAGGTGAATTAATCTCCCAGTGTCTGGTGAAAAGCAGACTGAACCAGGTTTTCCTCTAGGATTTTGCCTGTGCTTGCTTACCTCCATTCCGTTTCTTTTTCATCCTGAAAAACTTCCCAGTCCTTAACAATTAAAAGCATACCCATAACATGATGCAGCCACCACTATGACTGAAAATATGGAGTGTGGTACTCAGTAATGTGTTGTATTGGATTTTCCCCAAACATAACACTTTGTATTCAGGCCAAAAGTTTCATTGCAATTTTTTTGCAGTATTACTTTAGTGCCTTGTTGCAAACAGGATGCATGTTTTGGAATATTTTTATTCTGTACAGGTTTCCTTCATTCACTTTGTCAATTAAGTTAATATTGTGGAGTAACTAAAATGTTATTCTTCCATTGTCAGTTTTCTTCTATGACAGCCATTAAACTCTGTAACTGTTTTAAAGTCATTGGCCTCATGGTGAAATCCCTGTGCGTTTCCTTCCTCTCCGGCAACTGAGTTAGGAAGGATGCCTATAACTTTGTAGTTGCTGAGTGTATTGATACACCATCCAAAGTGTAATTAATAACTTCACCATGTGTAACAGTTTAGCTTCCATCCCTCTCCTCGCCCCTACCTGGGCTCGAACCAGGGACCCTCTGCACACATCAACAACTGACACCCACGAAGCATCGTTACCGGCTCCGACGCTCGTCTTATGGAGCAGGGCTTGCAAACTATTATAGACTACAAAGGGAAGCACAGCCGCGAGCTGCCCAGTGACACGAGCCTACCAGACCAGCTAAATCACTTCTATGCTCGCTTTGAGGCAAGCAACACTGAGGCATGCATGAGAGCATCAGCTGTTCCGGATGTGATCACGCTCTCCGTAGCCGACATGAGTAAGACCTTAAAACAGGTCAACATTCACAAGGCTGCGGGGCCAGACGGATTACCAGGACGTGTGCTCCGGGCATGTGCTGACCAACTGGCAGGTGTCTTCACTGACATTTTCAACATGTCCCTGATTGAGTCTGTAATACCAACATGTTTCAAGTAGACCACCATAGTCCCTGTGCCCAAGAACACGAAGGCAACCTGCCTAAATGACTACAGACACGTAGCACTCACGTCCGTAGCCATGAAGTGCTTTGAAAGGCTGGTAATGGCTCACATCAACACCATTATCCCAGAAACCCTAGACCCCCTCCAATTTGCATACCACCCAAAAAGATCCACAGATGATGCATCTCTATTGCAATCCACATTGCCCTTTCCCACCTGGACAAAAGGAACACCTATGTGAGAATGCTATTCATTGACTACAGCTCAGTGTTCAACACCATAGTACCCTCAAAGCTCATCACTAAGCTAAGGATCCTGGGACTAAACACCTCCCTCTGCAACTGGATCCTGGACTTCCTGACGGGCTGCTCCCAGGTGGTGGGGGTAGGTAGCAAACATCTGCCACGCTGATCCTCAACACTGGAGCCCCCCAGGGGTGAGTGCTCTGTCCCCTCCTGTACTCCCTGTTCACCCACGACTGCATGGCCAGGCACGACTCCAACACCATCATTAAGTTTGCAGACGACACAACAGTGGTAAGCCTGATCACCGATAACGACGAGACAGACAACAGGGAGGAGGTCAGAGTCCTGGCCGGGTGGTGCCAGAATAACAACCTATCCCTCAACGTAACCAAGACTAAGGAGATGATTGTGGACTACAGGAAAAGGAGGACCGAGCACGCCCCCATTCTCATCGACAGGGCTGTAGTGGAGCAGGTTGAGAGCTTCAAATTCCTTGGTGTCCACATCACCAACAAACTAGAATGGTCCAAACACACCAAGACAGTCGTGAAGAGGGCACAACAAAGCCTATTCCCCCTGAGGAAACTAATAAGATTTGGCATGGGTCCTGAAATCCTCAAAAGGTTCTACAGCTGCAACATCGAGAGCATCCTGACTGGTTGCATCACTGCCTGGTACGGCAACTGCTCGGCCTCCGACCACAAGGCACTACAGAGGGTAGTGCGTACGGCCCAGTGCATCACTGGGGCTAAGCTGCCTGCCATCCAGGACCTCTACACCAGGCGGTGTCAGAGGAAGGCCCTAAAAATTGTCAAAGACCCCAGCCACCCCAGTCATAGACTGTTCTCTCTACTACCGCATGGCAAGCGGTACCGGAGTACCAAGTCTAGAACAAAAAGGCTTCTCAACAGTTTTTACCCCAAGCCATAAGACTACCGAACAGCTTATCAAATGACTACCCGGACTATTTGCATTGTGTGCCCCCCCCAACCCCCCCAACCCCTCTTTTTACGCTCCTGCTACTCTCTGTTTATCATGTATATCATACATTCATGTACATACTACCTAAATTTGCCCGACCAACCAGTGCTCCCGCACATTTGCTAACCGTGCTATCTGCATTGTGTCCCGCCACCCACCACACGCCAACCCCTCTTTTACGCTACTGCTACTCTCTGTTCCTCATATATGCATAGTCACTTTAACCATATCTATATGTACATACTACCTCAATCAGCCCGACTAACCGGTGTCTGTATGTAGCCTCAATAGTTTTATAGCCTCGCTACTGTATATAGCCTCGCTACTGTTATTTTTCACTGTCTTTTTTACTGTTGTTTTTATTTCTTTACTTACCTATTGTTCACCTAATACCTTTTTTGCACTATTGGTTAGAGCCTGTAAGTAAGCATTTCACTGTAAAGTCTACACCTGTTGTATTCGGCGCACGTGACAAATAAACTTTGATTTGATTTGATTTACCTATTGCTCCTTGCCCTTGCAGAGCAAGGAAAACAACTACTTCAAGGACTCAGAGCGAGTGACGTCACCGATTAAAACACTACTAGCGCACACCCCGCTAACTATCTAGCCATTTCAAACCGGTTACACTCATCCCCCTTTTGACCTCCTCCTTTTCCGCAGCTACCAGTGATCTGGGCCAACAGCATCAATGTAATAGTATAGCTTCCGTTCCTCTCCTCGCCCCAACCTGCGCTCGAACCAGGGACCCTCTGCACACATCGACAACAGTTACCCTTGAAGCATCGTTACCTATCGCTCCACAAAAGCCACAGCCCTTGCAAAGCAAGGGAAACAACTACTTCAAGGTCTCAGAGTGAGTGACGCTACTTGCGCGCACCCCGCTAACTAGCTAGCCATTTCACACCGGTTACACATGCTCAAAGTAACATTCAATGTCTCCTTTTTTTACCCATCTACCAATAGGTGTCCTTCTTTGAGAGGCATTTGAAAACCTACCTGGTCTTTGTGGTTGAATCTGCTCAACTGAGGGACCTTACAGATAATTGTATGTGTGGTGTACAGAGATGAGGTAGTCATTCAAATATCATGTAAAACACTATTATTGTACTCAGATTCCTTGCTAAGCACATTTTAACGTATTTAGCCTTGCCATAACAAAGGGGTTGAATACTTATTTACTCAAAACATTTCAGCTTTTAATTTTAAATGAATTTGTAAAAAAAAAGAAATCAAAAAACTAAAATCCACTTTGACATTATGGTGTATTGTGTGTAGGCCAGTGACCAGTGACAAAAAATCTCAATTTAATCAATTTTAAGTTGATGATGTAACACAACAAATTGTGGAAAATGTCAAGGGAATACTTTATGAAGGCACTGTATGCTGAAGGCATTTTAATAGTTTTTTAATTATTATTATTAACTTTAATTGACATTGAAAGTATGATAGATGATGACAATCTTAAAACGTCAATGTGGCCTGTCTAGACACTTGTACTAAATTTGTTGACACCAAATTTCATGCATTTACACCAAACAGAATTGGTTCAGTGGCACGTTTTGATATTGTACTAAATATAGTACAAGGATGTGAATGGGTGCAACTGCATTCAGGGATAAACAACATAAACCAAAAGCAATATGTTAGGGGAATCACAAATATGGAAAGTCAGCTCTCCATCCTTAAAAAGGGTATTAGAGCTGCCATGCTGGACTTTCCCCTGGAGCTCAATTCATTTTTCTCTCTTTAAAGACCTGATGGTTTTCAACTGGAGTCCTATATCATTATTGTTTGAGAGCAATTATCACCTGTGTTTAATCACACATTTAAAGATTGTAGACCAGTGCTGGTTCACCTTTATCTAATGACAGGCTAATAAATGCCCAGTGTTTCTCTGCATGTGTTAGCGCTGGGCTACAAAAAGAAAAGGAGAGCCGCACACTCTAGGAGCTCAGCTGCAATCATTTTTTAACCAACGTTTCTACAACCAAGCTGTCATCATCAGGGTATAATTAAGCAATAAGGCATGGGGGTGTGTGATTATGGCCAATATACCACTGCTAAGGGCTGGTCTTTCGCACTACACAACGAGGAGTGCCATTATACAGCCATTAGCCGTGATATATTGGCCATATACCACACCCCCTCATGCCTTACTGCTATTATAAACTGGTTACCAACGTAATTATGTTTTTTCATACTCATCTGATATACCACAGCTGTCAGCCAATCAGCATTCAGGGCTCAAACCACCCAATTTATAATGACAAACACTGCGGGCCACTAGTTTATATAGTTTGAAAGGACACACAGGTGTCTGTAATCATGGCCGGCTGTGGCTTGATTTCATTGGTTGATTTACACATATAAGTAGAACATATAAAAAAGCATGAATGATAACATACGATCAAAGATACAATTTGGCTACATAGGCCTACAAACATTATTTACAATGGATAGCAAAAACCCCCAAATCACAAGAATGGCTTCAGATAAAACTCTACTTTGAGACCGAAGGGCGCAAGAGTCTTTAAATTAAATATCCAGGCGGCCACTCGTTTGAACAATAAATTGTCCTGGTCACCCCCTCTCCTAGGGAGGGTGACGTGTTCGATGCCAATATAGTGAAGGGACAAAATAGAGTGGTTCGCTTCCAAAAACTGGACCGCAACTGAGTACATCCTATTTTTGCACCTAATGGTGCTACGATGCTCAGTGAGTCTTACTTTTAGTTTGAGCATTGTTTAACCCACATCATTTATACCACAAGGACAAGTTCTAAGATAAATAACTGCCATTAGTGGAATCACGTGATAACACCTTTGATTGAGATCTGTTTCCCTGTTTGAGGGTGTTTGAAGGATCTGTTAGTGCCATTGCATTGAGTGCAGCCATTACACTTGTAGTTTCCATCCAGTAGAGGCACAAGGAGACGTTGAGCGGGGGTATTTTGGGGTGTTACATCAAAGTTTACCATTGATCACTGAGATTTCCGCCCTGCGGGAATACGACCAACGGAGGGTCCGAAAACACCTGACATATACTGTCATCGGATCTTAGAATGTGCCAAAGTTTGTGAACGATTTTTTTCAGAGCACTTTGAATAGCATGTAGTAAGAACGCAAGAATGCTTCTTATTCTGAGGCTGTCCTTGAAAGAGATCATGTCTCGATTTGTTTGGGATTTTCTCAATGGCAGTACTGATCTAACCATTTTTTGAAAATTATTTTGATTCGGCAGAATTGCCTGTAGGGCAAACTGTTTTAAAAGGGAATCGGGTGACAGCTATCAGCCCTTAACAAACGGTTAGGATCAGTAGGTTTCCTATAAAGATAAGTGTACAGTATAGAACATTATCCTCACACAAACTCTAAAGATCAAGGAAACGGATTTGCTGTGTATCAGATTGCATAGAGCTCAGAACAAGAGTTAAGAAAAGCATGGAACGCCTGGAGCTGTTTAGCATCACTCCTCCATAGAACAAAAATATCATTAATGTACCGTTTCCGAATAATAACGTTAGGCTAGAACCTACTGTACAGTATGTGCATCTGCAAGCCCCAAGATGAGGATTGGGAACAGGATTGGGAACGCTCCCACTGAGGTCAAAAAGGTCAAGTTCAGATTTATGACCACGATTGAGCTGATATGGATACCTGGTGAACATTAACAAGTGGATTGATTAACTCATGTTCATTCTAGCCATGTGTACTATGATCCATAACTATGCCCCACTGGCTTTAGGGCTGCTCTGAGTTTTACATAAATTCAGCTACTTTACCTCCCCCTCTCTTTCTCTCTCTCTTCCTACCGTGGATGATTGGTAACAACCTGCCAGCCGATGTGGCGCTGCTAATTTTAGCATGTCTGCTCCCTCACCAGAGGACTGCAATAGCAATAGATCAATTGGATGTCTAAACCTAAACCAGAATCCATCTCTAAATAGATGTAAATAAATGATTTCCCATGTCAGCCATCAATATGAGTGATGATATAGATTCTATTCAGGACATGTGTAAGATATATTAACAGGATGGGCTGTTCCAAGAGCAATGTAACCTACTTTTCTATGTGAATGTCTATCCTTAGCATTGAAGTCTGTCAGTATCAACAAATAACATTGCATGGAAAATAGGCTGTTAATTCCAGGAAAAAATGTTGGTGTCACATCAATATTTTATATTTCATTATCCTCTTCGACAGTAAGCTGAAGATCCGATGACAGTTGGGGTTATTTCTGTCAGTAGTGCTCTGAGATCTTGGGCTAGAATGATTTGAGGCAAACCATTAAAGAGGCACAACAAAGGAACTGACAACATGCGAGCCTTGTGTAGAGTGACATCCCTGCAAATACCATAAATGGATTTGCAGATCATTCAAAGCAAGGACAAAGCAACCCCGACTGTGAAGACTGCTTTCAAAGATGCAGTCCACACATTTTCCTGCTGCCAATTACTCATTGCATAGGTATGGAACATAGGCCCGTCTTCTAAAGGATGAAGAACATGTTGACCACACTGCACTAACCTTTTGTTTTGCGACCCACATATCGGCACTTTTGAGTGTTACTGCTTCTAGTTGCTACTTTTAACACGACAGTATCTTGGGAGCAAACTGAGACACTTGAACTTGAATGGTATCTAATAACCTGGCCAGCTAGCTACTACACATGTGGGTCAGGAGATTGGCTCCTCTGGGTCCTGCCCTGAATGTTCCCTCTGCTGTCACTTGTGATGAATCTCCTAATGTCCTCATGCAAATTCTCTTAAATAGGCCTCCTCGGTACAACTGTTCTAATGGGTGTCAGCAGAGACTCTTTAGCTATGTCATGCATATGTATGAGCTAATAAATGTATCTATCAGACCAGCTGCATTTTAATCACTGTGCACCCTTTTTAGAATAAGTGTACTGAGATGTATTTCATGGATGAAAAAATAGTGTCTGAAAACTGGGATGTGTATTTGTCACACCCTGGCCTTAGTTATCTTTGTTTTCATTATTATTTTAGTTAGGTCAGGGTGTGACATGGGGAAGTTTGTGTGTTTTTGTATTGTCTAGGGTGTTGTATGGTTTAGGGGGTTAAATAGAGTAGATGGGTTAGTGTTCAGTGTAGGTGTCTAGGAAAGTCTATGGTTGCCTGAATTGGTTCTCAATCAGACAGCTGGTTATTGTTGTCTCTGATTGGGAGCCATATTTAAGGCAGCCATAGGCTTTAGCTGTTTGTGGGTAATTGTCTATGTGTAGTGTTTGTGTCAGCACTATCTGTCTTTATAGCTTCACGGTCGTCAGTTTTGTTATTTTGTTAGTTCGTGATTAGTTGTTCGTTTCTTGTTTGTTTTTTCTCTCTTCTTAAAATAAAGAAGATGTATTTTGCACACGCTGCGCCTTGGTCCAATCTCTCACAGCAAGACGATCGTGACAGTATTATAAATTGACCACTTGCCTTACATTTTAGGGAAATGAATGGATTTGGAGAACGGTTTGCAATGCAAATGTATTGATTAGCACTTAGGAAAGAGGTCTGTATGAAGTGCCAAGTCACTGGGCAAAAACTGGTTGAATCAACGTTGTTTCCCCGTCATTTCCACCCAAAAAATGTAATGTGATGATATTGAAACAACCTGTAAAACTAATTGGATTTGAAAAAAGTCCTCAACGTAAGAGAATGTCTTGTTTTTTCCACCCAACTTAAAACACAAGTCCATTCACATGGTGACATTTGTTGTTGATTTCATGTTGAATTCACGTTAGTTGACAACTCAACCAAATGTATATAAATCAAAACTAGATGTTTAACTGACATCTGTGCCCAGTGGGAAGATCCTCCTTAAGATTTCAATCAGGAAATATACAGTTGGGTGAATACTGTATGTATCTAGCTCAACATGAGATGGACTGTGCTGATTAAATAATCAATGATCATCTCAAAATGTCATCATAATGTACAATTATTTTGCCCGTGAGCACATATCTTCCCCAATGTTACACTTGAATTCAGGGGCGGAACTTTGGTAGGGGGGACATCATTTTTTATTATTTTTTATCCGGTAGGATAAACACTCCAAAACAGCCTAGCCGATCCGCATGGTCTTAAAGCACTTTTGCCTCGTTTTGTATCACATTCCATAAAACCGGGGGGGACAAAAATGCTATTTCTGTGAATATTATGCCCCTGCTTGAATTGTATTTTCTCCTTTAGAAGAGCGTTAAGGCATATGGAATATGCTGTTTGTGTTTTTCTGGCGTCAGGCAGAATGGGACCCATCTGGAGCTGCATTAGACCAGGTAGTTAGAAGCAGATTGGAAGAGTAAAATAATATTTAGATTAGAACTGGGAAATTGTCTATGTCAAGCATACTCGACACAATGCATAACATATATGAGAATAGACACTATGAGGGAATAGGCTCTAGTCTGACGTGAATGTAGTATATAATTCATGTCCTGTCTCACTTCTATTTTGGAGTGCTTGTATTGAAATGAAAATTGCTTATCACTTGGTATCAAATGTTAGTGGGTTTACTGTGTTCAACACCATTGCATGCTACAGTAGCAGAATGCATCTCCCACCAAAACGCTTTACTCAGCTTACAAAATGTATTTATCTATATTCACTCTATGTATTCTAACTTTTGATATTAGAGCTCAAAATATTCAACTCTGTCTTTGAGGTGAAGTAATGGATTCACGGTTAGTATAATCTTGCCTCAGCCGTCCCAAAAAAAACTTCCTTTCCAAAGCTGTCTGTCTTCTGGCAGGATGTCATTTGAGCTGGTGGAGCAGACCATTCTGTGGAACATCCACTGTTTATTTGGCAGAGCACTTTGGCAGAACTGAGCCTAGACCTGAACAAAAGGCCACCTGACACAGTTGAGGCCCCATGTGTTGCGTAATACACAAGATAAGACGCAATACATCGTTCTCATGCCACTCTCTATGGGTTCTAGGGTTAGCTAGTTTGAGGTGTACAAGAATAGTCCCCAAAACAAATCAGAAATGACAACCAGGTGGTTACAGCCCGCTTGCCTTTAGTGTTGTCTAGCCAAGGGTAACTTCTTTCAGTGTTCTGCTGGTATTGTATTGTCTGCTACTAGTCAGTCCCCTCCCCATTCTGCGCTGTGATTCTAGGTCAATAAGTATTTGGAAGTCAAAGAATTTCAAAGGGCTATGGCTGATCCCGGCTAATCCATTGACTGAACCCCCCATGGGGCGGTCTGTATGGTTTTACCTATGTAGATCAGCGCTTGGAGGTCACGTTTGTTTGGATGACTGGATCAAACCAAGAGGACTAATCCTACAGAATTAGTCCATTCATCAACCACCTCTTGACCAAAGAGGCAATGACCATTAAAAGAGTTACAAAAGAAATGCTTGAGGAATCGTTGAAAAGGTATGTTTTGCTTTCCGTTTTTGAGGTAGAGGTCAACTGAGCCACGGTCCCAACTGAAAAAGTAAAACGTTTTTGGGCAAATTGTAAGCTTTACAAAGAGTTTTGTTTTTCATATAAGGATGTTGAAACAACATAGTTGATTTAAGGGGTGTGTGGGAAAGTAAAACAATATATGTACAGTACCAGTCAAAAGTTTGGACACTCCTACTCATTAAAGGGTTTTTCTTTATTTTACTATTTTCTACATTGTAGAATAATAGTAAAGACATCAAAACTATGAAATAACACATATGGAATCATGTAGTAACCAAAAAAGTGTTAAACAAATAAAAATATATTTTAGATTTGAAGTTCTTCAAAGTAGCCACCCTTTGCCTTGATGACAGCTTTGCACACAATTTTTTCACCCTCTTTTCCCCAGTACCAGTTAAACAAACGTATGGAAATATATATGGAGATAGTTTAGTGCCTAAAATAAGGGGATAAATACATGCAAAAAACAAGTAAATATGGTTTCCTGATCTATCTTATATCTCTCAAACATAGGACAGACACTTCAGAACAAACTTCCTTTTGATTATAATTTTTTGGACTGTTCCATGCAGTGAATCTGTTATTCAGTGTGTTTCTATCGGCTCAAAGCAGTAATGCCAAATTCAATGTTTGATACCTTAAGGGGTCTTAACATTCTAAATCAAATAGCTAAATGATCCATTGTATGACCATCTTAAAACAATTCCATATAATAGCTTAGAAACAGTTTCTTTCCTGTCTCACAACTTCTCATGCAAATCCCACACCTCTCACCTCCTAATTATGGCCCCAAACATTCCTTCAGGTCCTGTGAAGGACCCTGTACAGATCATTACAACATACAACATATGACTAATCTCCCACTTCTCACTCGAAGCCTTTGACCTTTACCAAATGTAATCTCTATTACGAAACCATTTATGACCGCAATGACTGAAATGTACTTAACAAGTCTTGTCATCGCCGCACCTTTGTCAGCTTCTAAGCGGCCAATTGAATGTGAAACAGCTCACCAGGCAGCCCAACCCCTGCGGTGAACTTTCAGGTCTAAAGATTTCGGTCGGTCGGACAGGTGGCTCCGACTGAGAGGCAGGAGCTCTCAGCGGCTCCTTTGAAATCCCCTCAACTGGAAAATGCAGCTGCTTTTCACACGACAATGACCTGCCCTGAGAACTGTTCCTCTGATGGCCCAGTGGATCGAATTCCACCTCCCGGCAGGTTATGGTCAGAATTGGATACTTCTGCTTTGTCACCTAGGCCAGTAGACTTTCAAGAAAAAGCTGGACCAGTTGATTCTCAACCAAATGAGTCATTTTCAGATGCTAATGTAAGGGGTTTAGCCAGGAAAACTAAACCATTGCACGAAGACACATAAGCCCATGTGAATGAGCAAATAGCCTTGCTCTGTCATTTTTGTTGTAGCTAGTGTTGCAACTTTTTTTGAAGAAGAAGTACAGTGATAGGTATCCTTGTCCAATGCTCACATAGTGTAGGGACCGGTATTGCATTTTAAGAAGAATTATGGTGGAGATCAAATATCAGCCCTGATCAGTGCTCTGTGCATATCCCTGTTACTTTGTTGGAACGTACTGTACCAATTCACTGTACTGTATCAACTCACACACACACTGAACTGTGCTCATATTTCAATCAAATACCAGGGTTATCTGTGCACTAATGTCAGGGTTGGGTAGGTTACTTTCTAAATGTGAACAGTTACTAGTTACCTGTCCAAAATTGTAATCAGTAACGAAACTTTTGGATAACGCAAACTCAGTAACGTAATCTGATTACATTCAGTTACTTTTAGATTACTTCCTCTTAAGAGGCATTAGAAGAAGACAAAAATGTATGTTACCAATTGAACGACATCTATTGCAGGATAAATCAATGTTAAAGTTTACATAGCTGGCCAATTATGGATGTTACATTTTACTTTATGGGTTGGTTATGTAGGCTTCTTCTAACCCATTGCTTTCTACTACATATAATAATACGATTCAATTATATCTTTACATATATCTTTACAGAGGGCGCTATTTTCACTTTGGGGGAAAATCGTGCCCAATTTAAACGGCCTCGTACTCTATTCTTGCTCGTACAATATGCATATTATTATTACTATTGGATAGAAACACTCTCAAGTTTGTAAAACCGTTTGAATTATATCTGTGAGTAAAACAGAACTCATTTTGCAGCAAACTTCCTGTCAGAAAGTGAAAAATCTGAAATCCAGGCTCTGTTCCAGGGCCTCCCTAATCGTTTGCTTGAATTCTATTAGTATACATGCACTTCATACGCCTTCCACTAGATGTCAATAGGCTGTGAGAGGTGAAATGGGGTCTCTAGCTCTTTCTATGGTGAAAAAAGACAGCTTGGAATGACATGACCCCAGAATTCCTTTGTTCAGGAAGCGCATAAAGGTCACCAGTATTGGCTTCTGAAAAGCATTCGTTATAGACGTGTTATATCTCCGGCTTTGATTTTATTTGATAAATGTAATAATATCATCGTGAAGTATGTTTTTTCAATATAGTTTTATTAGATTATTGAAATTTTTTCGGGAGTTTAGGCGTGTTGCGTTCTTTGCGTTTGGTGACGAAGGAGAGCTTAGCGCCACTTAGCTAGTTTTGCTTGCTCATTCGAGAGGGAAAAATGCCATTCTAAAACCAAACAACGATTGTTCTGGACAAAGGACCCCTTGTACAACATTCTGATGGAAGATCATCAAAAAGTAGGACCCATTTATGATGGTATTTCATATATCTGTCGAACATGTTTACTTTTAGTTAGCGCCCAGATTTTGGGGGCTCTCTCGCAATAACGTAAGCTGCATGTCGTAATGAAGTTCTTTTTAGAATTCTAACACGGCGATTGCATTAAGAACTAGTGTATCTATCATTTCCTATACAACATGTATTTTTTAGTAAAGATTATGAATAGTCATTTGGTCAGAATAGGTGAGTGTCCGAACATTCTGGGATATCCGAACATTCTGGGAAAAAGATGCTAAGTTTTCAGAATGTGTAACCACGGATTTCAGCTCTAAATATGCACATTTTCGAACAAACCATATATGTATTGTGTAATATGATGTTATAGGACTGTCATCTGATGAAGGTTTAAGAAGGTTAGTGAAAATTAATATATTTTGCTGGTTTATTCGCTATCGCTAACGTGCCTATTGCTATCGCTAACGTGCCTTGATGAATGAATGCGGTTGTGTGGTAGGCTATTGTAGTAAGCTAATATAATGCTATATTGTGTTTTCGCTGTAAAACACTTAAAAAATCGGAAATATTGGCTGGATTCACAAGATGTTTGTTTTTAATTTGCTGTACACCATGTATTTTTCAGAAATGTTTTATGATGAGTATTTAGGTATTTCACGTTGGTCTCTATAATTACTCTGGCTGCTTCGGTGCTATTTTTGATGGTAGCTGTGATGGTAGCTGCAATGTAAAACTGATTTATACCTCAAATATGCACATTTTTCGAACAAAACATAGATTTATTGTGTAACATGTTATAGGACTGTCATCTGATGAAGTTGTTTCTTGGTTAGTTTGGTTGGTTCTTGGTTAGTTTGGTTGGTTTCGTGCATGCTACCTGTGCTGTGAAAAATGTCTGTGTTTTTTTGTATTTGGTGGTGAGCTAACATAAATATATGTGGTGTTTTCGCTGTAAAACATTTTAAAAATCGGACATGTTGACTGGATTCACAAGATGTGTATCTTTCATTTGCTGTATTGGACTTGTTAATGTGTGAAAGTTAAATATTTCTCAAAAATATTTTTTGAATTTCACGCTCTGCCTTTTCAGTGGAATGTGGGAGGAGTTCCGCTAGCGGAACGCTGGGGCTAGACAGGTTAAAAACCAAAGTCTATCAGAATTCCAGTCATTCCAATAAATGTTATACCCCTTGATCTTCAAGAATAGGACTTGGAAATATGGAAGTATAGATTAGCCAATTTTTTTTCCTGAGCATAACCCCAAAACTAAGGACTTATTAGCCAGCCCTACTCTGTTGTTTATGATTTTGTTGTCATGGAGGACTGATTGGGCTCATTGATTCGAGTTGAAAATTAAATGCTGCGCTCTTGGAATGGCATGCTTTGAGCAGTACTGAAAAGTGCTATTTACATGTTAAAAATTAATGCCATATGCTGCATTTGCTGTAGGCCTATTGTTTACCTTTTTGTTGGTGACACTTTGATATCGTGATAATATGCAGCTGTGTAAAGGGCAAATCCACAGATGAAACAAAACAAAATTGTTGCCCCGCCTCTGTTTTGGTGAAAAGCTGAGGGATCGTCCTGGAGAAATGTAACCACTCTCAGATTAATAGACAGAGCTATGGATGCAAGGACTGACCATCCATGATATCAAAATAATTGATTTAATCATGTTATGAGGCTATACAGTGTTTGTTTACATTTCAAATATTTACAAAAATTGGAGAAAAACAAACTTATACTTTTGGTTCTCATGGAGTGTGACAGTTGAACTAAACTCATGATGCATTTATAAGTTAAATTCTTCAAGAATCAATGGATATATACACTGCTCAAAAAAGTAAAGGGAACACTTAAACAACACAATGTAACTCCAAGTCAATCACACTTCTGTGAAATCAAACTGTCCACTTAGGAAGCAACACTGATTGACAATAAATTTCACATGCTGTTGTGCAAATGGAATAGACAAAAGGTGGAAATTATAGGCAATTAGCAAGACACCCCCAATAAAGGAGTGGTTCTGCAGGTGGTGACCACAGACCACTTCTCAGTTCCTATGCTTCCTGGCTGATGTTTTGGTCACTTTTGAATGCTGGCGGTGCTTTCACTCTAGTGGTAGCATGAGACGGAGTCTCCAACCCACACAAGTGGCTCAGGTAGTGCAGCTCATCCAGGATGGCACATCAATGCGAGCTGTGGCAAGAAGGTTTGCTGTGTCTGTCAGCGTAGTGTCCAGAGCATGGAGGCGCTACCAGGAGACAGGCCAGTACATCAGGAGACGTGGAGGAGGCCGTAGGAGGGCAACAACCCAGCAGCAGGACCGCTACCTCCGCCTTTGTGCAAGGAGGAGCACTGCCAGAGCCCTGCAAAATGACCTCCAGCAGGCCACAAATGTGCATGTGTCAGCATATGGTCTCACAAGGGGTCTGAGGATCTCATCTCGGTACCTAATAGCAGTCAGGCTACCTCTGGCGAGCACATGGAGGGCTGTGCGGCCCCACAAAGAAATGCCACCCCACACCATGACTGACCCACCGCCAAACCGGTCATGCTGGAGGATGTTGCAGGCAGCAGAACGTTCTCCACGGCGTCTCCAGACTCTGTCACGTCTGTCACATGTGCTCATGTGCTCAGTGTGAACCTGCTTTCATCTGTGAAGAGCACAGGGCGCCAGTGGCGAATTTGCCAATCTTGGTGTTCTCTGGCAAATGCCAAACGTCCTGCACGGTGTTGGGCTGTAAGCACAACCCCCACCTGTGGACGTCGGGCCCTCATACCACCCTCATGGAGTCTGTTTCTGACCGTTTGAGCAGACACATGCACATTTGTGGCCTGCTGCTTTTGCAACAGGTAATGGGGATCCTAATAAAATACAAAATAAAAAAAATATCATGTTTTTCAGATAATGCTTCGTTAACATCAACAGATATGATCTAAACATTGTAACAATATAAACTGTCTAACAAAGGGAGTCAAACCTGCCCAACATTGATTTACTGTACGTACAGTGCATTCGGAAAGTAAAAAAATTAAAACAGAAATACCTTATTATGTAAGTATTCTCGAAATTGAGCTCAGGTGCATCCTGTTTCCAATGAACATCCTTGAGATGTTTCTACAACTTGATTGGAGTCCACCTGTGGTAAATTCAATTGATTGGACATGATTTGGAAAAGCACATACCTGTCTATATAGGTTCCAACTGTTGACAGGGCATGTCAGAGCAAAAACCAAGCCACGAGGTCAAAGGAATTGTCCGTAGAGCTCCGAGACACGATTGGGGAAGGGTACCAAAAAATGTCTATAGCATTGAAGGTCCTGAAGAACACAGTGGCCTCCATCATTCTTAAATGGAAGTAGTTTGGAACCATCAAGACTCTTCCAAACGCTGGCCGCCTGGCCAAACTGAGCAATCGGGGGAGAAGGATAATGGTCAGGGAGGTTACCAAGAACCCGATGGTCACTCTGACATAGCTCCAGAGTTCCTCTGTGGAGATGGGAGAACCTTCCAGAAGGATAACCATCTCTGCAGCACTCCACCAATCATTTATGGTAGAGTGGCCAGACAGACGCCACTCCTCAGTAAAAGGCACATGACAGCCTGCTTGGAGTTTGCCAAAAAGCACCTAAAAGACTCTCAGACCATGAGAAACAAGATTCTCTGGTCTAAAGAAAACAAGATTGAACTCTTTGGCCTGAATGCCAAGTGTCACGTTTTGAGGAAACTAGGCACTGCTTATCACCTGGCCATTACCATCCCTACAGTGAAACATGGTGGTGGCAGCATCATGCTGTGGGATGTTTTTCAGAGGCAGGGACGGGGAGACTAGTCAGGATTGAAGTAAAGATGAACGGAGCAAAGTGCAGAGAGATCCTTGATGAAAACCTGCTCCAGAGCGCTGAAGACCTCAAGTTCCCCTTTCAAAAGGACAACGACCCTGAGCACACAGCCAAGACAAAGCATGAGTGGCTTGGGGACAAGTCTCTAAATGTCCATTAGTGGCCCAGCCAGAGCGAGGAATTGAACCTGATCGAACATCTCTGGAGAGACCTGAAAATAGCTGTGCAGCGACGCTCTCCATCCAACCTGACAGAGCTTGAGAGGATCTGCACAGAAGAATGGGAGAAACTCCCCAAATACAGGTGTTTGTAGCGCCTCAAGGCTGTAATCTCTGTCGAAGGTGCTTCAACGAAGTACAGAGTAAAGCGTCTGAATACTTATGTAAATGTCATATTTCAGTTCTTTTTAAATGTCTCAACCTGTTTTTGCTTTGTCATTATCAGGTATTGTGTGTAGATTGATCAGTAAAAAAAATGTGGAAATGGGTCTATGAAGGTAAATCTGAATAATTCGGTAAGTCTCAATACTTACCGAATGCACTGTATGTCATGACTGTTTACATCATTGTGTAGGCGTTGTGATGAAAGCATCAAACAACCTAGAACTGATAAAACTCATCTCTTCTTTTTCTAGGAATTTCAGCTGGCTTCATTCAGGGTGACCCTGCTTCCTTGTCAGTGGGGCATGAGATGA
Organism: Salvelinus namaycush; assembly: GCF_016432855.1. Classification (NCBI taxonomy): domain Eukaryota; kingdom Metazoa; phylum Chordata; class Actinopteri; order Salmoniformes; family Salmonidae; genus Salvelinus; species Salvelinus namaycush. Next base: position 8,461,974 of record NC_052323.1, read on the forward strand.
CTCCACAAAGCCATGTTTTATAGTCTCTTCTCCAGGTGACAGACTGCACTCACAGGTCAGCCGTGTTTCATTTTGATCTAGCAGAGATGAAACGAACATCACACAGGTGGGCATCTATCGCTGTCTGCACTAAGCTAACAAAGGGACTGTTGTGCTCATATGTCATGTTTATTGTGCATAGCAACATCTCCCGAGGGGTAATCTGAGAACAGCAAAAACACTGTCTGGAAAAGCACAAGAGCTAGGAGGCATATGCTTTCTAGAAGACATACAGTACCAGTCAAAATGTAGGACACAACTACTCATTACTATTTTCTACATTGAGAATAATAGTGAAGACATCAACACTTCGAAATAACACACATGGAAAAAAAATTGTAACCAAAAAAAGTGTGGATTTTAGATTGTTCTAAGTAGCCACACTTTGCATTGATGACAGCTTTGCACACTCTTGGCATATTCTGAACCAGCTTCACCTGGAATGCTTTTCCAACAATCTTGAAGGAGTTTCCACATATGCTGAACACTTGTTTGCTGCTTTTCCTTCACTCTGCGGTCCAACTCATCCCAAACCATCTCAATTGGGTTGAGGTCGGGTGATTGTGGATGCCAGGTCATCTGATGCAGCACTCCATTGCGCTCCTTCTTGGTCAAATAGCCCTTACAAAGCCTAGAGATCTGTTGGGTCATTGTTCTGTTGAAAAACAAATGATAGTCCCACTAAGCGCAAACCAGATGAGATGGCGTATTGCTGCAGAATAATGTGGTAGCCATGCTGGTTAAGTGTGCCTTGAATTCTAAATAAATCACAGACAGTGTCACCAGAAAACCGCCCGCACCATCAGATCTCCACCTCCATGTTGGGAACCACACATGCGGAGATCATCCGTTGACCTACTCTGCGTCTCACAAAGAAACGGCGGTTGGAACCAAAAATCTCAAATTTGGACTCATCAGACCAAAGGACAGATTTAAACCGGGCTAATGTCCATTTCTTGTGTTTCTTGGCCCAAACAAGTCTCTTCTTCTTAATGGTGTCATAAACTGTCATGACATACAAGCAATTCAACCATGAAGGCCTGATTCACCCAGTTTCCTCTTAACAGTTGATGTTGAGATGTGTCTGTTACTTGAACTCTGTGAAGCTGGTAACTCTGGGTCCTTCTTTCCTTTGGCAGTCCTCAGGAGAGCCAGTTTCATCGTAGCACTTGGTTTTTGTGACTGCACGTGAAGAAACTTTCAAAGTTCTTGAAATTTTCTGGATTGACTGACCTTCATGTCTCAAAGTAATGATGGACTGTTGTTTCTCTTTGCTTATTTGGGCTGTTCTTGACATAATATGGACTTGGTCTTTAACTAAATAGAGCTATCGTCTGTATACTTGACCACCCCTACCTTGTCACAACAAAAATGGATTGGCTCAAACGCAATAAGAAGGAAAGAAATTCCACAAATTAACTTTTAACAGGGCACACCTGTTAGTTGAAATGCATTCCAGGTGACTACCTCATTAAGCTGGAATGTCAAGAGTGTGCAAATAATGCCAAGAGTGTGCAAAGCTGTCATCATGGCAAAGGGTGACTACTTTGAAGAATCTCAAATATATATATATTTTTAGATTTGTTTAACACTTTTTTGGTTACCACATGATTCCACGTGTGTTATTTCATAGTTTTAATGTCTTCACTATTATTCTACAATGTAGAAAATAGTAAAAATAAAGAAAAACACATGAGTAGGTGTCTCCAAACTTTTGACTGGTACTGTATGTATCACGTTTAGACAAGAGTTAGAAGTAACAAGAGTTTATTACACCCACAGGGGTAGGTAAACAACAGGTCAGGAGACAAAGGGCTGTGAGACATGGCTTTAACTCTGGACACATGAAAGGTGGGATGTATACGAAGGGTACGGGGCAACAGAAGACGAACAGTAGAGGGGCTAATAATTTTGGAGATGGGAAACGGGCCGATAAACCGGGGTGAGGAGTTTGCGGGATTCCACCCGGAGGGGCAGATCCTGGGTGGACAGCCATACCTTCTGCCCAAAATGATACCTGGGAGCTGGGGTCCGGTGGCGATCCGCTTGTCATCGATACCTGAAGGTGGTCTTGAGGGCCGAACGGGCCCTCCTCTAGGTACGACAACCGTGGCGGACAAACATCTGGGCAGAAGGTATGCTGACCTCTTCTTCCTGCTCGGAGAAGAACGGGGGCTGATACACCAGGGAACACTCAAATGGCAATAGGCCCATGGCAGAGCAGGGAAGGGTGTTGCGGGCTTATTCCACACACACAAGCTGCTGGCTCCAGGTGGTGGGTTTGGCGGAGACCAGGCACCGCAGAGTAGTCTCAAGGTCCTGGTTGGCTCGCTCCGACTGGGCGTTTGACTGGGGGTGAAACCCAGAGGACAGGCTGGCCGACGACCCAATGAGGGTGCAGAACGCCTTCCAGAACTGGGGCAAGAACTGAGGACCCCGGTCGGAGACCATGTCCACATGCAGTCCATGGATCCGAAAGACGTGCTGCACCATGAGCTGGGCCGTCTCCTTGGCAGAGGGTAGCTTGGGGAAAGGAATGAAGTGGGTGGCTTTGGAAAAGCAATCCACCACAGTCAGGATGGCGGTGTTGCCATCAGATGGGGGAAGACCCGTGACAAAGTCCAGGGAAAAGTGAGACCAGGGAGGGTGAGGGACCGGCAGAGGTTGGATGAGACTAGCCGGAGCTTGCAGAGGAGTCTTCTTTTGTGCACAAACTGTACAAGCAGCGCTGAATGTGGAGACGTCAGGGACCATGGTAGGCCACCAAAACCGTTGTCACACAAAAGCCAGGGTCTGACGTGAGCCTCGGTGGAAGGCAAGTCTGGAGGAGTGGGCCAAGTCCAGGACCACGGATCGGACCGCATCAGGCACAAATATCCGGTTATTTGGATCCCCCCGGGGTTCGGCTGGGAACACTGCATCTCCCGAACCTGCTTCCCTATTCCCCAGATGAGTGCCATCGCCAGGCACGAGGTGGAAGGATGGTCTCAGATTCTGGGGTAGTAGTTGTGGGGCTATAGCGGCGTGACAGTGCATCTGGCTTGACGTTCTTGGATCCCGGCCAGTAGAGAAGGGAGAAGTTGAACCCGGGTGAACAGTAGGGCCCATCTAGCCTGCCTGGAATTGAGGCGCTTGGTGGTGCGGAGATATTCCAGGTTCTTGTCGTCGGTCCACACAATGAATGGATGTTCCGTCCCCTCCAGTTCCCTCCTCCAACGCCATCTTCACCGCGAGCATTTCTCAATTCCCCACATCGTAGTTCCTCTCTGTGGCATTGAGGCGGTGGGAGAAGAAGGTGAAGGGATGCAACTTGAGGTCCAGGGCAGACGGCTGGGACAGGACAGCCCCCACTCCAATGTCAGAAGCATCAGCCTCCATCATAAACTGGCGGGACGGGTCCGGATTAACCAAGTTGGGAGCTGTGGTGAAGCGGTGTTTGAGATCCCGGAACGCCCGATCAGCAGCTGGAGACCACATGAACAGAACCTTTGGAGAGGTGAGTCCAGACAGGGGGGAGGCCAGGGTGCTGTTGTCCCGGATAAAGAGGCGATAAAAGTTGACAACCGCTGCTCTGGACTCTGGATATGGGTTGGGGCCAATCCACCACCGCTCTCACCTTCCCGGGATCCATCTGTACGCTCCCAGCAGCAACGATGTAACCGAGAAAGGGGATGGTGGGCGATGGTATTCGCAATTCTCAGCTTTTACAAACAGCTGGCTCTCCAAGAGGCGTTGGAGAACCTGTCGGACAGCACGTGTTCTTGGGTAGAGCGGGAGAAAACAAGGATGTCATCGAGGTAGACGAAGATGAACTGGTTCATCATGTTGCAGAGAACATCATTAACCAGAGTCTGGAAAACAGCAGGAGTGTTGGTAAGGCCAAAGGGCATGACCAGGTACTCGTAGTGCCTGCTGGCCGTGTTGAAGGCAGTCTTCCACTCATGGACTCCCTCAATTCCACAGTCATAGGGTCGGTGCGGCGGCAGCGAAGTAGCCCGGGCCTTACTGAACACCTCCAGGAGGTCCTGGTACTCCGCGGGAATGGTGGTGAGGTCCGGGGCAACCTCAGAGGACCCAGGAAGACATCCCGGAACAGCCTGCCCTGACTTCAGGCAGTGGGCGTGGAAGAAAGGGCTCCAGCCCATGATGGCACCGGCAGACCAGTCAATGAGGGGATTGTGTCGCTGGAGCCAGGAGAATCCCAGTAGCACGGGAACCTGAGGAGACTTAATGAGCAGAAACTGTATCGTCTTGCTGTGATTCCCTGACACACGTAGGTTGATGGGGGTGGTATTGTGGGGGACCCGGCCTATAGAGCGCCCATTCAGAGCTCTAATGTCCATGGGAATGGAGACGGGCTGAGTGGGAATATCCAGCTCTGAAGCCAGGTTAGCGTCCATGAAGCAATCATCGGCCCCAGAGTCGATGAGGACCCGGAGAGACTTCGACTGTTTACCTCACAACAACATGGCATGAAAAGGGATGCGAGTAGGGGGGAGAGGAAAAGTTCTCCATATGGCCCACCAGAGTACCCCGCTTCTACCAGTGAGCCTGGTCTTTTAGTGGACAGGTGGAGATGAAATGACCAGTAGTCCCCCAATACAGGCAACTCTCAAGCCTGTACAGTCGTGGCCAAAAATTTTGAGAATGACACAAATATTAATTTCCACAAAGTTTGCTGCTTCAGTGTCTTTAGATTTTTTTGTCAGATGTTACTATGGAATACTGAAGTCTAATTACAAGCATTTCATAAGTGTCAAAGGCTTTTATTGACAATTACATGAAGTTGATGCAAAGAGTCAATATTTGCAATGTTGACCCTTCTTTTCCAAGACCTCTGCAATCCGCCCTGGCATGCTGTCAATTAACTTCTGGGCCACATCCTGACTGATGGCAGCCCATTCTTGCATAATCAATGCTTGGAGTATGTCAGAATTTGTGGGTTTTTGTTTGTCCACCTGCCTCTTGAGGATTGACCACAAGTTCTCGATGGGATTAAGGTCTGGGGAGTTTCCTGGCCATGGACCCAAAATATCGATGTTTTGTTCCCTGAGCCACTTAGTTATCACTTTTGCCTTATGGCAAGGTGCTCCATCATGCTGGAAAAGGCATTGTTCGTCACCAAACTGTTCCTGGATGGTTGGAAGAAGTTGCTCTCGGAGGATATGTTGGTACCATTCTTTATTCATGGCTGTGTTCTCAGGCATATTGTGAGTGAGCCCACTCCCTTGGCTGAGAAGCGACCCTACACATGAATCGTCTCAGGATGCTTTACTGTTGGCATGACACAGGACTGATGGTAGCGCTCACCTTGTCTTCTCCGGACAAGCTTTTTTTCCGGATGCCCCAAACAATCGGAAAGGGGATTCATCAGAGAAAAGGACTTTACCCCAGTCCTCAGCAGTCCAATCCCTGTACCGTTTGCGGAATATCAGTCTGTCCCGATGTTTTTCCAGGAGAGAAGTGGCTTCTTTGCTGCCTACAGACTCTCAGACCATGAGAAACAAGATTCTCTGGTCTGATGAAACCAAGATTGAACTCTTTGGCCTGAATGCCAAGCATCACGTCTGGAGGAAACCTGGCACCATCCCTACAGTGAAGCATGGTGGTGGCAGCATCATGCTGTGCGGAAGTTTTTCAATGGCAGGGACTCGGAGACTAGTCAGGATCGAGGCAAAGATGAACGGTGCGAAGTACAGAGAGATCCTTGATGAAAACCTGCTCCAGAGCGCTCAGGACCTTAGACTGGGGCAAAAGTTCACCTTCCAACAGGACAACGACCCTAAGCACACAGCCAAGACAACGCAGGAGTGGCTTCGGGACAAGTCTCTGAATATCCTTGAGTGGCCCGAAATCATTTGCAAAATCCTGTTTTTGCTTTGTCATTATGGGGTATTGTGTGTAGATTAATGAGGGGAAAAAACAACTGAGTACATTTTTGAAAAGGCTGTAACCTAACAAAATGTGGAAAAAGTCAAGGAGTCTGAATACTTTCCGAAGGCACTATAGATTCTATTCTCCTTTCACACAATTAGAGCCACAATTCCAACCCAATCCTTACAATCATATTTGAGGGAAAGAGAAAAAATGTATAATGATGAAATCCTTATTTGCAATTTATTCTTCCCTTTCCAGCTCATTACCAGCCTACGCATGTTTTCATTGACCATTATTTTGCTGATTACCAATCCCAGTTTCCTAGCTATTTGAAAATATTAATAGTCTCCATTACAGGAAAATGTGTTTCATGTCCGTGTCACATGAGGGAATAAGACTGTAATCAACATATTAAATGTAAAACTTAAAGATGGGGAATGATGGCAATCGACCCCATTCCCTCTCTGTAGGGTGTTATATCGCCTCAAGAGGAAATCCGGTCACACTTATTACCACAGTACCAAAGCAATGTTTGGGAACATAAAATATAATTGTGAACTGTACCTTTCAAGTACAGCAGCGCTATAGTGGATGTTTAAGCATACAGTCACCACCGAAGTGACTGGCACCCTTGATAAAGATGAGCAAAAAAGACTGTATAAAATAGATAATACAAATACTGAGCTATATTTTATGCTCAATGTATTGATTTATTTTATACTAATACAATTGCTCAGAGAAAGAAATTCTGTTTAAGAAGTAATACTTTTTTTTTCAACAACAAAAAGAATAAGGGTCAAAATTATTGGCACCCCTGTTTTTTGAAACTCTGGCACCCTCCCCGTGCGAGGATAACAGCTTTGAGCCTTTTTCTAAATTGTTTTATGAGACTGGAGCACACATTTGGAGGGATTCTAGACCATTCCTCCATACGTAATCTTTCCAGATCCTTGATATCTGTCAGCGCTTATGAACTGCCCTCTTCCATTCTAACCACAGGTTTTCAATGGGGCCAGAAAGCTCTATTTTCATGTTTTCTGACCATAGCATAAGTTCCAATCCAAGTGTCAATACTGTTAGCAAACTCCAGACGTTTGCATTTGTTAGATGACAGGGAAATAGAGCTCTTTGACCACGCATGCCATTGGTGGGTTTGGCTTCAACAGAACAATGCACATGCAGAAAAGAACCCCATAGTTACTGTAATGTATGGTGGTGGATCTTTGATGTTATGGGGCTATTTTGCTTTCATATGTCCTGGGAAATTTTAACTTTACCCAGTACCAGTATATTTTAGCCAAAAACCTGGTTGCCTCAGCTAGGAGGCTGAAACTTAAAATCAAAATCCACAAAGAAATGGTTATTTGACCACAAATTCAACATTTTGCAATGGCCATCTCAGTCTCCGGACTTCAACCCCATTGAAATCCTGTGCCAATCATTTTGACCCCTATCTTTTTGAGATATAACTTGTTAAACAAAATCTCTTTCTCTGAGCAATTGTGTTAGTATAAAATATTAATTTTCCATTTTTTTTGGCATACAATATAGCTCAGTATTTGTATTACTTATTTTATACAGTCTTTTTAGCTCATCTTTATTAAGGGTGGCAATCATTTTGGAGGTGACTTGTATGAATCCCCTAGTGCACCTCTCATTCAAAGGCATTTTAGATGCATGTCAATCATAATATTTGTATTATATGCACATATTAATAACTATTATGAAATTATTATTTTGATTGCCCTGTGCACTTTAAGTTTGTCCACCGTGAAGAACTAATAGATCCAGAGATTAGTTTCATTAAGCTCTTCTATTCCAATACCAAAAATAACAAAACATGCAAATAAGTCCTGTTGAAATTGTGGTCAAAATTGATTAACTGAGAATGAACCTGCTCAAGTGCATCAGCAGTCATATTTCTTTGTTTCTTGAATGTTGCTCAGCAGACCATTAGGTCAAAAGGGGGGCTTTTGTCTTTGCTAGAATGCACTGGGAGACATTTGTTTGTTTTAAATCTCTGGGCTTCCTAATGGGTCGTTCCACCAATTCGGTGCCTTTTGTGAAGCGTAACTTTGTAAAAAAATATATATATATTTGACCTAACCCTAACCTACATTCTGTCATAAAGAGCATATGTTCAACTTCATAAAAAAATATGTTTTCCCATCTCAGGAGGTTAAATAATCATTAAAAAAATACTATAGTAAGAGCCACATAAAGTAACAGGGTTGACCGTAACAGGGTTGACCGTAACAGGGTTGACCGTAACAGGGTTGACCGTAACAGGGTTGACCGTAACAGGGTTGACCGAAACAGGGTTGACGATTTCATCTTAAATCAGCCATAAATCCCCTTGTGACAGGGGGAATGGAAGCTTGTTGTGTACAAAAGGGAGTAGCAATTGAATGCAAGCTTCACATAAAAAAATCTAAGTTGTTCAAACATTTCTATATCCTATCTATCTATGGGTAACAGGGTTGATGTGTTATGCTCGACTCACTCAGTTTTCCACCACAAAACACCAGAAAATGGCTAGAACGAGTAGAAGCAGCTCACCTGCTTTTACACTATGATTTGACTATTAGATATAAAGGAATAGTTTCACCATATTAAAACAAGAGTTCAGTTCAGATAATAGGGTTGACCTTAAAATGAGAGACAGGTTGTCTTTTTTATTTTAACCTTGAATCACTAATGACATGAAATAGATAATAATCTTCAGAAATGACTTTGTCAAAGCAACAACATAACTAGGGCTTTACAATGATGGTGAAAACTTGGAGGAATGTTGGGATTAAGTGGGTTACAATCTTCCTAGAATTCACACAGGGTGCATAAAGGGATTTGTCAAAATGCTGAATTCTGGCACTTTAGCAAGTCTTTATTCATATAAAGAATCCGATGTATTGAATTCTCCATGCGATCTATATTAAAGGGCGCTTCATTTAATATAACAAGCTTTTAAAATTCAATATTGCCGGACAATTTCTGCTTAAAATATCAAAGGGACAAAAAAAGGCACTCTTTTCGTGGAACGACCCTGATATCTATGCAGCCAGGGCCTCCTTTTATCGACTAGCATGCCTTATTGGTTCCATTTATCGACTAGCATGCCTTATTGGTTCCATTTATCGACTAGCATGCCTTATTGGTTCCATTTATCGACTAGCATGCCTTATTGGTTCCATTTATCGACTAGCATGCCTTATTGGTTCCATTTATCGCATGCTGCATGGCAGAGTAACAGTCATTGAACGAAGTCATCAGTTATGTATGCAGGCACGCATAGAACACAAAGGCATCGGGGGAGTAAATATGCAATTATGAAGAAACACATTTCCCTGCTATTCAATAAAGGAACAAAAGAGGACTGCGTATTTACACATATTTTGTTCACGCAATGTATGACAACAAAAACGAATAAACAGCAGCTTTGGTTTATGGACCGCTTCCCATTAACCATTTGCTATCGTCCTATGTCTTCTCTAAATCTCTTTGAGGAACAAAGGAGACTATCAAACCAAAACTGTATTCAGAGGCAAGTCATTGTTAAGTAAATGGTGGGGGGGGAGGGTAGACTGCTGTAAAACAATTTTGAAAACAATTTGGTGTTTCAATGTTTGATTAAACACCTTAAGCCATCTATCAAGTGAAATCCAAATTACATTTGTGAAGATTACATTTGGAGAACATGCCCTCATTTGCATAAGTAAAAACAATGGTCTAATGGATATTAATATTGAGACACAACACATGGTCATCTGCTGTTTGGACGCTTGAATAAAGAATGGTCTGTCACAAACCAAGAAAACATAGATACAGGACCAAACACAGGCCAGGTCCACATAATGAGGACATTTTTTTTAATGAGTCAGCGTTCATCATTATGATGATCAATATGATGAATGGATTTGTGTAGCTAGTCCTGAAAACCCATTAGACATCATTACAGTGATCAATAAGTAAATTTAAGACAAAACTGTAAATCGACCACTCAGGAACATTCACTGTCTTTTTGGTGAGCAACTCCAGTGTAGTTGTGTTTTAGGTTATTGTCCTGCTGAAAGGTGAATTCATCTCCCAGTCTGGTTGAAAGCAGACTGAAACTGGTTTTCCTCTAGGATTTTGCCTGTGCTTAGCTCCATTCCATTTATTTTTCATCCAGAAAAACTCACCAGTCCTTAACTATTACCAACATATCCATAAATGATGCAGCCACCACTATGCTTGGAAATATGGAGAGTGGTACATGTGTTGTATTGGATTTGCCCCAAACATAACACTTTGTGTTCGGGACAAAAAGGGAATTGCTTTGCCACATATTTTGCAGAATTACTTTCGTGCCTTGTTGCAAACAGGATGCATGTTTTGGAAGGTTTGTATTCTGTACAGGCTTCCTTCTTTTCAATTGGTCAATTAGGTTAGCATTGTGGAGTAACTACAATGTTGTTGATCCAGTCTCAGTTTTCCCCTATCACAGCCATTAAACTCTGTAACTGCTTTAAAGTCACCATTGATTGGCCTCATGGTGAAATTCCTTAGCGGTTTCCTTCCTCTGAGTAGGAAGGACACCGTATCTTTCTATTGACTGGGTGTATTGAAACACTGTCCAAGGTGTCAATAATAACTTAACCATGCTCAAAGGGATATTCAATGTCTGCTTTTTTATTTACCAATAGGTGTCCTTCTTTGCGATCAGGGTTGGGGAGTAACGGATTACATGTGAATGTGTTTGATGGATTGCGGGAAAAGCGCAGGAATAGGCTTTTGTAGGCTACAATCCAAGGTATGTATTCCAATGGTACGACTGCTGTTAGCATCCAAAGATTATCCAACTTCAATAAACGCTTGGAGGTAAGAATGACAGCAGTGGTGTAGTCTATGGCGATACGGATATCACTTATTATTGATATCTACATAGCGCATTGATCTGAATCACACTGCTGCTCTCTCATTTAGCTATTTTCGCTTTACGGATTGTGGTTGTTGTGGATGGCTGTTCACAAATCTAAATGTCTATTTGAACTCAATTATGGTTGAATTCAAGAAGTTTAAGCTGCCTATTAATCTCTGTTTTGAAACCAGTGGAGATCCAGTTGCAAAAATGCGCTCTTGCAACATCTGCATAGGGCGGATCCCAGCCTATGGAATAAAAATGGGGATTAATGGACACGTGTTCAAACTCGCAACGTTTTGATAGACTTAAAAGGGCCAATTTGTAGTTGCTACATCCATTTTTTGGCTTGTAAATTATATACAGTACCAGTCAAAAGTTTGGACACCTACCCATTCCAGAGTTTTTCTTTATTTGTACTATTTTCTACATTGAGAATAATAGTGAAGACATCAACACTATTAAATAACATATATGGAATCTTGTAGTAACCAAAAAAGTGTTAAACAAATCAAAATATATTTTAGATTCTTCAAAGTAGCCACCCTTTGCCTTGATGACAGTTTTGCACCAGCTTAACCTGAAATGCTTTTCCAACAGTATTGAAGGAGTTCCCACATGCTGAGCACTTGTTGGCTGCTTTTCCTTCACTCTGTGGTCCAACTCAACCCAAACCATCTCAATTGGGTTGAGGTCGGGTGATTGTGGAGGCCAGGTCATCATAACCTTTTTTTTAGGATGGCGCCAACAGAGATGGTCGCTTCACGTTCTTAGGAAGCTACGCAGTATTTTGTTTTTTTAATGTATTATTTCTTACATTGTTACCACAGGAAATCTTAAGTCTTATTACATACAGCCAGGAAGAACTATTGGATATAAGAGCAACGTCAACTTACCAACATTACGACCAGGAATACGACTTTCCCGAAGCGTATCCTCTGTTTGGGCCACCACCCAGGACAATGGATTTAATCCCAGTAGCTGACCCAAAACAACGGTGCCACAGAAAGGGCAGACGGAGCGGACTCCTGGGCAGGCTCTGTAGACGCGCTCACCGCTCCCGAGTATACTACTCGCCAATGTCCTGTCTCTTGAAAACAAGGTAGACGAAATTCGAGCAAGGGTTGCTTTCCAGAGAGACATCAGAGATTGTAAAATTCTCTGTTTCACAGAATCATGGCTCACTCGGGATATGTTATCAGAGACGGTAAAGCCACCCGGTTTCTTCACGCATCACGCCGCCAGAAACAAACATCTCTCTAGTAAGAAGAAGGGTGGGGGTGTATGCTTTATGATTAACGATTTGTGGTGTAATCATAACAACATACAGGTACTCAAGTCCTTTTGTTCACCTGACTTGGAATTCATTACAATCAAATGCCGACCGCATTATCTACCAAGACAATTCTCTTCTATTATAGTCACAGCCGTGTATATCCCCCACTTCCCAAGCAGACACCTCGACAGCCCTGAAAGAACTTCATTGGACTCTATGTAAACTGGAAACCATATATCCTGAGGCTGCATTTATTGTAGCTGGGGATTTTAACAAAGCTAATCTGAAAACAAGGCTAGCTAAATTTTAAAGGCATATCGAATGCGCGACTCGAGCTGGCAGCATTCTGGATCATTGCTACTCTAACTTGCGCAACGCATACAAAGCCCTCCCCCGCCCTCCTTTCGGCAAATCTGACCACGACTCCATTTTGTTGCTCCCTGCCTATAGACAGAAACTAAAACAGGAAACGCCCGTGCTCAGGTCTGTGCAACGCTGGTCCGACCAATCGGATTCCACGCTTCAAAATTGCTTCGATCACGTGGACTGGGATATGTTCCGGATAGCCTCAGACAACAACATTGATGTATATGCTGACTTGGTGAGCAAGTTAATTACCAAGTCCATCGGTGATGTTGTACCCACGGTGACAATTAAAACCTTCCCTAAACAGAAACCGGCAGCATTCGTGCAAAACTTTAAGAGCGAACCACTGCTTTAAATCATGGCAAGGCGACCGGAAACATGACTGAATACAAACACTGTAGCTATTCCCTCTGCAAGGCAATCAAACAAGCTAAGCGTCAGTATAGAGACAAAATAGAGTCACAATTCAACAGCTCAAACATGAGACGTACGTGGCAGGGTCTACAGTCAATCACAGATTACAAAAAGAAAACCAGCCCCGTTGCGGACACCGACGTCTTGCTCCCAGACAAATTAAATAACTGATTTTTTTCGCTTTGAGGACAATACAGTGCCACTGACACGGCCCGCTACCAAAACCTGTGGGCTCTCCTTCACCGTAGCCAACATGAGTACAACATTTAAACTTGTTAATTCTCACAGGGCTGCCGGCCCAGACGGCATCCCTAGCCGTGTCCCCAGAGCATGCGCAGACCAGCTGGCTGGTGTGTTTACGGACATATTCAATCAATCCCTATCCCAGTCTGCTGTGCCCACATGCTTCAAGAGGGCCACCATTGTTCCTGTTCCCAAGAAAGCCAAGGTGACTGAGCTAAACAACTATCGCCCCGTAGCACTCACTTCTGTCATCATGAAGTGCTTAGAGAGACTAGTCAAGGATCATATCACCTCCACCCTACCTGATACCCTAGACCCACTCCAATTTGCTTACCGCCCCAATAGGTCCACAGACAGCGCAATCACACTGCACACTGCCTTAACTTCTCTAGGATAGGGGGCAGCATTTTCACTTTTGGATAAATAGCGTGCCCAATTTCAACTTCCTTCTACTCATCCCCAGAATATAAGATATGCATATTATTAGTAGATTTGGATAGAAAACACTCTGACGTTTCTAAAACTGTTTGAATCATGTCTGTGAGTATAACAGAACTTATGTAGCAGGCAAAACCCCGAGGACTAACCATTCAGAGTTTTTTGTTTTTGAGGTCACTGTCTGTTCAATGAGGTTTCATTGGGATACTAGATTTCTAAGGGACTTGTTTGCAGTTCCTACCGCTTCCACTGGGTGTCACCAGTCTTTGGAAATTGGTTGAGGTTATTCCTTTGTGCAATGAAGAAGTACGGCCATCTTGAATCAGTGTAATGTTATGTGTACTGTTTGAGAGTTGCGTAAGACTAGAAAAGTAGCGTTAGTTTGTTGTCCTCCTGTATTGAAAACAGATAGACCCGTCTTCAATTTGATCGATTATTAACGTTGAAAATACCTAAAGTTGTATTACAAAAGTAGTTTGAAATGTTTTGGCAAAGTTTACACGTAACTTTTGAGATATTTTGTAGTGACGTTGCACAAATTGGAAGCTGTTTTTTTCTGGGTCAAACCCGCCAAATAAATGGACATTTTGGATATATATGGACGGAATTAATTAAACCAAAGGACCATTTGTGATGTTTATGGGACATATTGGAGTGCCAACAAAAGAAGCTCGTCAAAGGTAAGGCATGATTTATATTTTATTTCTGCGTTTTGTTTTGCGCCTGCAGGGTTGACATATGCTACACTCTCTTTGTTTACTGTTGTGCTATCATCAGATAATAGCATCTTATGCTTTCGCCGAAAAGCCTTTTGAAATCTGACATGTTGGCTGGATTCACAACGAGTGTAGCTTTAATTTGGTATCTTACATGTGTGATTTAATGAATTTGGCGCTCTGCATTTTCCCGCAAGCGTCCCACATATCCCAGAGAGGTTAACCCATCTGGACAAGAGCAATACCTATGTAAGAATGCTGTTCATCGACTACAGCTCAGCATTTACCACCATAGTACCCTCCAAACTCGTCATTAAGCTCGAGACCCTTGGTCTCGACCCCGCCTGTGCAACTGGGTCCTTGACTTTCTGACGGGCCGCCCCCAGGTGGTGAGGGTAGGAAACAACATCTCGACCCAGCTTATCCTCAACACTGGGGCCCCACAAGGGTGCGTTCTCAGCCCTCTCCTGTACTCCCTGTTCACACATGACTGCGTGGCCATGCACACCTCCAACTCAATCATCAAGTTCGCAGATGACACTACAATGGTAGGCTTGATTACAAACAACGACGAGACCACCTACAGGGAGGAGGTGAGGGCCCTCGGAGTGTGGTGTCAGGAAAATAACCTCACACGCAATGTCAAAAAAACAAAGGACATGATCGTGGACTTCAGGAAACAGCAGAGGGAGCACCCCCCTATCCACATCGACGGGACAGTAGTGGAGGTGGAAAGTTTTAAGTTCCTCGGTGTACACATCACGGACAAACTGAAATGGTCCACCCACACAGACAGTGTGGTGAAGAAGGCGCAACAGCGCCTCTTCAACCTGAGGATGCTGAAGAAATTTGGCTTGTCAACGAAAACACTCATCCTGACAGGCTGTATCACCGCCTGGTACAGCAACTGCTCCGCCCACGACCTCAACGCTCTCCAGAGTGTGGTGAAGTCTGCAGAACGCATCACTGGGGGCAAACTACATGCCCTGCAGGACACCTACATTATCCGATGTCACAGGAAGGCCAAAAAGATCATAAAAGACAACAACCACCCGAGCCACTGCCTGTTCACCCCATTATCATCCAGAAGGCGAGGTCAGTACAGGTGCATCAAAGCTGGGACCGAGAGACTGAAAAACAGCTTCTATCTCAAGGCCATCAGTCTGTTAAACAGCCATCACTAACATGAGTGGCTGCTGCCAACATACAGACTCAAATCTCTAGCCACTTTAATAATGACTAATTGGATGTAGTAAATGTATCACTAGTCACTTTAAACAATGCCACTTTATATAGTGTTTACATACCCTACATTACGCATATACTGTACTCTATACCATCTACTGCATCTTGCCAATGCCGCACGGTCATCGCTCATCCATATATTTATATGTATATATTCTTATCCAACCCTTTTCACTTGTGTGTATGAGGTAGTTGTTGTGAAATTGTTAGATTACTTGTTAGATATTACTGCACTGTTGGAACTAGAAGCACAAGCATTTCGCTATGCTCGCATTAACATCTGCTAACCATGTGTATGTGACCAATAAAATTTGATTTGATTTGATCTGAATCTGCAGGTTCAATGTTACCTAGCTAACATTAGGCTATAACAAGCAAAGCAAATGACTCTGAGATACGAATAATAAGATGTAACGTTAGCTAGCGAGCAAGCTAGCTAACAGTACACTTTAACTTTAAATCAAAATGACTTTGTCAAAATTAGAAATGTGTAATATCTGATAATGTAGCTAGCTAGACTATCTTACCCGTATACATAATGGTTGGATGCTTCTTCCTGTCACGGATGCCATGGTTGCCCTTAGTTTGAAGATGTAATCCGGAGACAGGTGTTTTCTCCATCTCCTTTGCTATCATACTCTAATTCCACAGATTTCAAACCTCGGTCCTCCAGACCGTCGAGAGCAACACTTATTCAGTTCTACTAAACAATATATATTTGTTAAAAGCCGTGTTAGACAGGATTACCTACACATACTAACCAGCACAAATAGACAGAAGTGTGCTATATGGCAGACCAAGCCGAACGCATCTCTCGGCATGTCCAGCCCACTCATTATCTCAGCCAATCCTGGATAGTGGGAAGGTTGCTGACTTTTTCTGTGGCTAAACCAACTAGCTTCGTAATTTAACCATTTTATTCATATTTACAGATGGCATACAAGTTTGTTATTAAGGCACATAAAAGTTAACATGCTCCAGAAGGTATTTCTGCCAAAAAATAACATTTTAATAAAAAAATAAAAAATAAAGATTACGTTCAAATGGCTCTCGTGTGAAGTAGTGACTCATGACATAAAGCAAGTTTCCTGAAATGGGTTACAAACCTCAAATTTGGACTCATCAAACCAAAGGACAGATTTCCATCAGTCTAATGTCCATTGCTTGCGTTTCTTGGCCCAAGCAAGTCTCTTCTTAATGGTGTCTTTTAGTAGTGGTTTCTTTGCAGCAATTCGACCATGAAGGCCTGATTCATGCAGTCTCCTCCGAACAGTTGATGTTGAGATGTGTCTGTTAAGCATTTATTTGGGCTGCAATTTCTGATGCTGGTAATAAACATTTCCTCTGCAGCAGTGGTAACTCTGGGTCTTTCTTTCATGTGGTGGTCCTTAGGAGAGCCATTTTCATAATAGCGTTTAATGGTTTTTGCGACTGCACTTCAAGAAACTTTCAAAGTTCTTGAAATGTTCCCGGATTGACTGAGCTTCATGTCTTAAAGTAAAGATGGACTGTCATCTTCCTTTGCTTATTTGAGCTGTTCTTTCCATAATATGGACTTTGTCTTTTACCAAAAAGGGCTATATTCTGTATACCACCCCTACCTTCTCACAACACAGCTGATTGGCTCAAACGCATTAAGAAGGAAAGAAATTCCACAACTTTTAACAAGGCAAATCTGTTAATTGAAATGCATTCCAGGTGACTACCTCATGAAGCTGTTTGAGAGAATACCAAGAGTGTGCAAAGCTTTCATCAAGGCAAAGGGTGGCTACTTTGAAGAATGTCAAGTTTAAAATATATTTTGATTTGTTTAACACTTTTTTGGTTACTACATGAGGATTCCATATGTGTTATTTCACATTTTTGATGTCTTCACTATTATTATTCAATGTAGAAAATAGTAAAAAATAAAGAAAAACCCTTGAATGAGTAGGTGTGTCCAAACTTTTGACAGGTTCCGTACATTTTTGTATTCTTCTAATGCCTCTTTAGGGGAAGGTAATCTAAAAGTAACTGAACGTAATCAGATTATGTTACTGAGTTTGGGTAATCCAAAAGTTACGTTACTGATTACAATTTTGGACAGGTAACTAGTAACTGTAATGTATTACATTTAGAAAGTAACCTACCCATCCTGTTTGCGATGCATTGGAAAACCTCTCTGGTCGTTGTGGTTGAATTTGTGTCTGAAATTCACTGCCCGACTGAGGGACCTAACAGATAATTGTATGTGTGGGGTACAGAGATCTAGTCTAGATCTAGTCTTTCAAAATCATCTTAAACACTATTATTGCAAACAGAGTGAGTCCATGCAACTTATGTGATCTGTTAAGCACATTTTTACACCTTACGTATTTAAGCTTGCCATAAGAAACGTTTTTTTAAATGAATTTGTAAACATTTCGAAAAACATAATTCCACTTTGACATTATGGGGTACTGTATGCAAGCCAGTGACAAAATCAAATCTCAATTCAATCCATTTTAAATTCAGGTTGTAAAAGTCAAGGGGTGTGAATACTTTCTGAAGACACTGGATGCTGTAAACTAATATTATAATACCAAACTATTAAACCAGTTTGCATGACAGAGCTTGGCGGAATTCCAGATGATTCAGCTGTTACAATAGTATACAATGGCATTCCGATCATTATTTCAAATAATCAGGTTTTTTGTCTTGATATTTACAAATGAGTTTCCCCAAAACCTTGTCAGTAGCCCTCACAAAGGAGTAGCTCATTTTAACAAAGAAAGTCCAATGAAAGTCAGCTGTAGACACTATTGTTAGATCATTATTTCTAGGAGAAAGCACCATCAGATAAGGGAGACCATTCCCTTCCTCGGAGATAAAGCACATCTGAAAACTACACTATGAGCACCAATGCTTCAGAAATGGCTATTTATTGAGGCTACCAACATGACTATTTATGTGGCAGCCACAAGAGACAGCATGCCATGTGCTCTGCGTCATGTGACCAATCACCCATACAAATGATCATCTAAGACACACAGCTAAAGTAGGGATATTTATTAACTGCAGGCTTGGTTTCACTCCAGTTGTCCCTTTTCATTTGGGTTTCATAATGTGATACATTCAAACAAATGCCAATAGGAAAAATTATACATTTACGTTACCTTTTGGTCATTTAAAAGATGCTCTTACCAGAACAACTTACTTCTACATACAACAGATTTGATATATGATTATAAAAAAAATCTAAATGTAATTTGTGAATCAAATTAAGATTGTTGCAAAACATTTCAAACTTCAGCGAGAGGTATATACAGATGAAATTAAATTGCATAATTCATCTCCAGCACAATCAATGGGAATTTTGAAATGTAAATTCACATCTGTAATGGGGGAAATGTTCACACTTGCACTACTGGGCAAAACAATACGTATTGTATTGCAACGCAAATTAGTTACTGGGTCAGCAAATACCTATTTGATGAGCTCTAATTCAGTTTGAGTCCCTAATCAATTTACAGCCACAGCCCACATTCTAGCGCCATAGATCATTCAGTTGATTCCTTGTCTGATAGGCTCGTGCTACCTCAACGCAGCCAGAGAATTTTATATTAATGGATGAGTATTAATCCTTCTCAGTCAAAATCAAATTAAGTAATAATGGGGCCATGAATATTTTAGTTACACTGTCGAGATGCAGAAACACGGGAATCAAATCGGCTCGTAGGGTAGGCTCTATATTGCACTGGAAAAAGAGTCAAGGATAATATACATTATGTATGCATAATAGTAAAAGTATGGGAAAGTTCAATGGGTTAGATCCTCCAAGATCAATACCTTCCTCTCTTATGTGCGACTAGGAAAACAAGCTTCTGAAAACATTTATACCAACTATTAGTTCCTATTTTATTACTTTTCAGCTCAGTTAACAGCAAGGTATGTAGTTCTATTGAATTTCCTTAAAATAGATGTAATCCTCCAAATTGGACACATTTCAACAACCTCCCCTGCACTTTTAATTAGAACTGCAGTCACTTATATGTTATCATTGTTTAAAGAGTCCTGCTCTCACATTCCAGACTCAGGTAGTTAATCATGGAGAAGGCTGGCAGCAGTTAGAGTAGATTACAGTACAGAATGGTACTCTGAGTTGCTTGATTGATTTTTAGGGATACAGTCTTTTTATTTTTTTTTACCTAACTTCTGTTTCCCCTGAAAAACGGAAGTAAGGACTCCGCTCAGGCGTCTTTCTACGCCTGCTACGTTAGGTACATTTTACTGTGAAATGTATGCGATGTTTGATGTGATAGAGTTATACGACTTCCTGTTGATAGAGCAACATTAACAATTACATTATTTTAAAATCTACCCATGTTTTTGCTCATATTAGTGAACTTTCATGTAGAATAAACCTACATGTTTTATGCTCCCAAGTGGCGCAGTGGTCTAAGGCACTGCATCTCAGTGCAAGAAGCGTCACTACTGTCCCTGGTTTGATTCCAGGCTGTATCACAGCTGGCTGTGATTGGGAGTCCCGTAGGGCGGTGCACAATTGGCCCAGTGTTGTTTGGCTGAGGTAGGTCTTCATTGTAAATAAGAATTTGTTCTTAACTGACCTGCCTAGTTAAATAAAGGTTAAATTACAAATAATAATTAACCATTGCAGGTATTTTGCTCATGTCATGGCTCCAGTCAATGTAAGTGGACACTTATATTCATTAGTAGGGTATGTTGTATGATCATAGGTTTCCGATAGCAAACACAGAACCATCAAGGATCATGGGATGACTTTTTGGGGTTATGGGTCAACTGTTGCATTGCGCAGAAGCTTGATGATGTCATCCTAACTAGGATCCACTGGGCTCACACAGTCCCCCAGTGGCAGAGGAGTGAAATGACATGATGTTGTTATTTCAAAGGGAATGCAGTCCACAATAGAATACTAGCCTGATAATAGACTACTGGCCTGTGAGAGTGCTAGCCTAAATCCAATACCTTCTGCCTATATATCCCATTATACCCTGTCTTCCATTATACTTTCACATTATTCATTCCACTTGTGTACTTTCCAATTTACACCTGTATCTCTGTTCCATTTTGGTCGATCCATAAGATAAAGTTATAATGGAGGATGAGATTCTATTCGGAGACTTTTGTGTTTTGCGGATCCATCATTTTCCCTGCATGCACCTTGTCAACTCTGTATATGCTCCTGCCTCCCCGTCCTCCTCTCTTTGTTGCTTGAATATAGTCAAATATGCAAATGAGGACTATGCCACTGTATAAATGTGAGTGACATTTATCTGTGATCATTAGGACTCTGTACTCAGGGAGGGGGGATTGGAGAGGGTGGCTTAAAGGGCAACACAGTTTGCCTTCATTCAGCCCTCAGCTTGTAGAACAATGTGGCTTGACGGAGGAGGTTTTTCACACAGTGCCAAAGCCACAGCAGGAACACTCTAAAAGGGGAATACCAAAGTAAATCTACTGACAACCTACAGTATGACAAGCACAGTAGTCTGCAATATAACCTACGAAATCACCACTACCCTTCCAAAATACACTGTAGGTCTACTAAATGGGGATAATCATGATATCAGTGACAAATATGTATCATTTAATTCTAATACTGTAGTTTGCTGTGGGGAATACCTTATGCCAATTTGGTTAATCATAAGTGTTACAGTATATCATAGTCACTACATCCATCCAGTGAAAGTTCAAATTGGCTAACCTTATATTGAACGACATAGTATGGACATAAGCCTACGTATAACAGAAAATGGTATGGCATTGCTGTTGTTATCATAGTATCCAGCTCATCGCCTATGTGAAATTGTCAGTGATATGACAAGGGCAGGTGGGAAATGTTGTATCACTGTGGTAGAGAGGGTGCTCTAGGAACAAAGGGCTTGTATGCGTGCATAGTCTTGAAAGGGTTCAAGTGTGCACCAGAAATGCGCACAAACATGTGTATGCAAGCTATTTGAGTAGGCTTTGACATCGCACCCACAATGAACTCCCCATCCCCAATGTAGACTATTAATACTGTGCTGCCCGGGACAAACAGAGAACGATGCGTTGACTGCTTAGCCAAATTCTTCCGTACTGTAAAGCTACGGGTGTACTGGCGTTCACTGCTCTGAACAGAGATGACTGGTGCGTAATGCAACCATTTCAAAAACAATAGTATATTTCGGTGTAGGCTATGCTATGTGATTATGATATGAGGGTGTTTTCCAACCAACCTCTGCCAGTTCGGACCATATTGGATTTGTTTCGCGCTTCCCAAACCTACCCTTGAAGAGAAAGACTGCGCTTCAACCTGATCATAAACTTGTTTTGAGAAGAGAGCCCCGCCCTCTTTTCAGCTTTCCCCGACTCCTTATAAACAGCAAGCCTGTTGTACAAGCGTTTAACACAAGAACACTGGAGCAGACCACAGTTCACCAACCACCCTGGAAACGAACTCTGGCAGTAAATTTCGAGGATTATATTGGTGTTTGTGCATAGAAACGAGAAACTATCATGGATTTTCTCAATCATAACTATTTGAGTGCGCGCAACCCATATGACTATACATTTAATTTTTGGAACGACTATCTGGGTCTGTCGACGTTGGTCACGAAGAATAACAAGCACATGATGCCCGAAAGCCCGAACTCCATCACCGAGTCCCTGAAAGCAACTCTGGGTTTGGATGACTCCCCAGCATGTGCGTGCGTAATCTCGGGCAGTAGTGAAGGCGGACACCTGGACTGCTGTTGTCCATCTGTGAGTCCCCTGCCTACCTCCATCCTGGACTTGAAGGAGCGCTTTTCAATTCTGAGCCCATTCCAAAACCAAATCGGTGGTGTCCCACTACAAGACCGGGACTTGGGCTTCGGGGGAAGCTTTGCAGGATTTGACCTGTTCGGAGTGGAGAGGAAGATGCGCAAGCCAACGTCGAGGAATAAACAGGAGCCCAAAATCTGTGTCTTCTGCAGGAATAATGGTGCACCGGAGGAGGTGTATGGCTCCCACGTTCTGAAGACACCAGACGGGAGGGTGGTGTGCCCCATTCTTCGCGCTTATACATGCCCTCTTTGTAGCGCCAATGGTGATAATGCGCACACAATTAAGTACTGTCCACTCTCCAAAGATCAACCAGCCCAGCGACCATTAAAGGGAGGGAGGGCAGTGGGTGGTAAACGAATGAAAATATTCTAGAGATAGATTTTTACACGAGCAAAGAAACTAAATTGAATTGCACTGAACAATTTTCAGATGACTGTTTCGATTGCGGCTATAGCATATCCCAGTCCTAACTGCTAAGGCTACATGATTTCGTAAACAAAAAAAATATACCGATGTTATTCTTTTTCCAAAATCTCTTATATTTTTATAGTTGCTTTATTCACATAGATTATTTTATTCGTTATACATTGAATTTATTTTCTGATAGTGTGTAGCTATTTGAGTGTTCATTGAAATGTACCTATATTCATAATCACAATGTGTGAATAAATGCTGAGTGTTTTGCGGGGAACATGGATTTAGCAGGGCGTGAGGGTGTGATTGTAATGTTGCCAGTAAGTTTTACTGTAAGCTTAGCCTACTAGCTATTTCTTTTGTCTTTGAAAACCAAAGTTGTGTATGCTATTAAACAAGCTAAGAATGTTCATGAATGAAAGCAATGTCCATTCAAGATGTCTGTAAAACAAGGTATGGCACTTTGAGGCCCACTCCTCTGTCTGCTACTCCACAACACAGTTTTAAACTTGCTCTGATTTAATATCTGTTGCATGAAAAAAACAAGACAATGAAGTCTCTGTTATGGCCTGGTATTTTCTGTGTAACTTCATAGTCAATAATAGCCAAGCCAAATGACTTTCATCCCCCATGTCACACAGCAGTTGGTTTCATCACCCAGGCTTATGAATAATCATTACCCAAATAAGAGATACCCTTGATGTTTACATTACCAAGAGAGGGTAACACACTGGATATAATTGCTTGTAGGTATCTCTTTCATGCAGTCTTTTTTTTTAATCAACAATGGCATGTTGTTTTTTTGGTCTACCCCCAAAAAGTCATCAACAGAGGACTGCACTGGGGATTCAAGGAGTGCTCTGCAATAGTAGAGTCAGGAGGACAATTCACTTTGAGAAAACAGTTGGATAGCGCAAATGAATGTTATTAAACAAGCTTTTCTAAAAACCAATGTATTAGCCCCTTTTTGCATTATTTCCCTGAATCAATCCAAAAACATGCAAAACTATTGTGAATGTACGATGGAAAGTTGTCAGTTGCAGGACTACACATTTCTGACAGTTATGTTTACCAAAGGATTATACAATTTTAATGAAGTGAAGTGAGGAAGAGAGTATTGTATATAAAGTTGAGTGACGTTTATTCAGCATTTTAACATTTCAAGTGACTTCAGAGGGTTCTACCTCAACAGGATTTTGTACTTACATGTAAAATGTCAACAGCAGTTTATTAATATAGTGCTGCCATTTATAATAAGGGTTTTTAATAGTATTTTGGATCTTTGTATAACATAATTGTATTTTTTTTCCTGCATTCAAACATGACAAAAGTGAATTTCCAATAAGCTTCAAGCATTCTTCGCCAAAAAGGTGATGGTCTGTGCATAGTGATATCCGTACTTTTTAAATTTAATTGTTCAATGTTACATTCTTGAGGGTGTGTGCAAGAGAATGGAATCTATTGAAAACCATTGACAATTTGCCACTTTTAATATAAGGTTTCTGATTAAATGAAATTAGAAAATTAACACTGTTGAACTTTGTTATTTGTATTTTACCACAATTTCCATGTATGCTGCCTGTGCAGAATAAATGATATGAATTAATTAGAGAAATAAACATCTCATCAAATATTTTAGCTCATGCCTTGATTTTATTGATCAACTTGATAGACATACCTCATTCACCAGTTTACATAAACAGTATGCGATTGCTATTGCTAGATATTCAATGTAGGCTTGAAAATACCATTAAAGATTGCACATATCATTCTTGGCCCTATCTGTCATTGTTTCAGCCCACACAACTTTAAAGTCCATACTTCAACAGATGGGGGGAGCTATCTTCCTCGGCTCTAGAAGTCAAAGTCTCTCTCTGAGAGCCAATCTCAGCTGGACAAACAAAGCCCCACGGTTGTTCCAAGCACTTGCCTGTTGTTTATGAAGGCTGCCCACTCTGGAATGTCCAAGCCTGTGTGCCTCCCCATTCAACACGGATCATGTTTGCACTGAAGACTATTGAATAACTGCCCCCTCTCCTAGCCTCTCCACCTTCTATTTCTGGAATGGCAGGAGCCAGCAGCCCATAACTTCTGGACCCCTTTTGAGAAAAGGGGAATTCAGAAGGCAGACATTACAGTAGGCACTTGGGGACTGTTGTGAAGCCTTGAGCACAGCCATCCACACCTCTCAGCCCTCTACTTTCCCTCTCTCCCTCTCCTCTCCTCCTCCCTCTCATTTTCCAGATGGGGCCCTGCATTAAAAATGGATGAATACTAAGTGCAACAGGGATTTATCTCTCGGAGAACAGTGGTGGGGAAAAAGCCTGGCGGGTATCATTTCAGACAAACATGGCCGCCATAACAGGCCCTATTCCCCTGCCACCCCACCCCATTAGCTGTGCTGCAAACAGGATTTGAGTAATCTAGTTAGTTCCACCATTTATGAGATGCATATCTTACATGATTTTATGATGGGAAATGGTTGCCTGTTAATAGCATACTGTAAACCTATACTATGCAGATAATAGTCTTTGTACATAGTATGAGGATGGATTCTATGGATTATAGCTTTATGTGTTAAGTAATGAGTTTAAACAGTAAACAAATGATGCTTCTTATTACCATAATTTGGCACTTCTATTATAGGTCTGCTTTATGGGCGTGGTCCCAGTCAGTAGAGGCCATTCACTAACTAGCTGGTGATTTCTATACCAGAAAAGGAAAAGGAACCTGCAACTCTCTGGACACTACTTTTGAAGCCCTGACCTCTATTGTACAATGCTGAATAAACATGGATCGAAATGTCTATTACAGAGTGCTGGCGCGTATCAACTCAGCTGTTGCTGTCGGGATAGACTAACAGGACACATAGTTCATGGGCCGTTATAGGTCCCTCTGTCATTTTCGACATGATAAAAATACTGAAGATGGATAATTGCTTACAGGGCAAGGAGTCTTAATGACCCACCCCCTTCTCAAAGTCACCTGTTCCTAAGGATGCTGCATCGCGTCACCTGTGGACCTTGATGCGAGTCAAATTGAAGAGCAGTAGAGAACTAAAGCCATTCCAGGTGGGGAAGTAAGGTGGGTATTCTCATGTGCCTCCGACATATTGCTTACTCCAGCCTTCCTGTGGATCTCACATGCATGAATCATAGACGCAACATGTAGAATGTATCCCCATGTATAAGTGTATTATAGAATGTATCCCCATGTATAAGTGTATTATAGAATGTATCCCCATGTAGAAGTGTATTATAGAATGTATCCCCATGTAGAAGTGTATTATAGAATGTATCCCCATGTAGAAGTGTATTATAGAATGTATCCCCATGTAAAAGTGTATTATAGAATGTATCCCCATGTAGAAGTGTATTATAGAATGTATTCCCATGTAGAAGTGTATTACTGTGACGTCTTCCACTACAGTAAGTTGTCATTTGGTGGTGTAAGATTCTAGCATGTCCGTATTACACATCATTCGTAAATGAAGGACTTTTTACTAGACACATTCAATTGGTCATATGTTAAGATTGAAGTTTGCTGAGTTCGTTGTCTATTATCAAACCCATATTTGTTGAATTACTGGCACTTTAGCGCTCTTTCCCATATCATTTTATGTACATAATGCAATTTACAAAGCGCGCCCATGCTTCAAATCTCAAGCCCCTTCATGCACCCTTCATACCTGGGTGTGCCTCAAATAGGCTACCTGTAGCGCCATCCCTCTTTCTCATACCTATTTTTCTCATTTGGGGAGGAGTTCAACACCAACTTGATGCAACGCACTTGCAGGGCAAGCACACTATCCCTGTGCCAGTAGAATGAACACACTTGGCAGGCTGTAGAACACAAGGTTGTTTATATACTTTGGCCCATGTTACAGAGTAGTCCTGTTGGAAGATGAATTCAGTGCATACACTAACTCATTGCAGAAAGACAGATTAGCATTCAACCAGAAGGACAACATTCATTACAATTGGTCTGAGGTTGTTACTTTCTTACTGTAATAGCCAATGCCTTGGTGCTAAACTCTTATTTTCTTTCTCATTCAATTATGCAGAGGAGTAGATAGCTGGGGGGTAGTCTCTGTTAAAGATTGAGATTGGGGTCTAATACAAAGCATAGCTGGAGCACACCCAGAGACAATGATGTAGTTTGGAGGTGCCGACTAACGGAGAATAAATTGTAAGCCATACGAATAAATAAAGAGAGTGGCGCACTCTATATATACAGTGCATTCGGAAAGTTTTCAGACCCCTTGACTTTTTCCACATTTTGTTACGTTACAGCCTTATTTTAAAATGGATTCAATTGGTTTATTTCCTTTTCAATCTACACACAATACCACATAATAACAAAGCAAAAACAGGTTTTTAGATTTTTTTGCAAATGTATTAAAAATGTAAATACTCAGTACTTTGTTAAAGTACTTTTGGCAGCGATAAAAGCCTTGCATCTTCTTGGGTATGATGCTACAAGCTTAGCAAACCTGTATTTGGGGAGATTCTCCAATTTTTCTCTACAGATCCTCTCAAGCTCTGTCAGATTGGATGGGGAGTGTCGCTGCACAGCTATTTTCAGGGCTCTCCAGAGATGTTTGATCGGGTTAAAGTCCGGGCTCTGGCTGGGCTACTCAAGGACGTTCAGAAACTTGTCCCGAAGCCACTCCTGCTTGGTCTTGGCTGTGTGCTTAGGGTCGTTGTCCTGTTGGAAGGTGAACCTTCACCCCAGTCTGAGATCCTGAGAGTTCTGGAGCAGGTTTTCATCAAGGATCTCTCTGTACTTTGCTCCGTTCATCTTTCCCTCAATTCTGACTAGTCTCCCAGTCCCTGCCGCTGAAAAACATCCCACAGCATAATGCTACCACCACCCTGACCAAGGCCCTTCTCCCCCGATTGCTCAGTTTGGCCGGGCGGCCAGCTCTAGGAAGAGTCTTGGTGGTTCCAAACTTCTTCCATTTAAGAATGATGGAGGCCACTGTGTTCTTAGGGACCTTCAGTGCTGCAGACATTTTTTGGTACCCTTCCCCAGATCTGTGCCTCGACACAATCCTGTCTCGAAGCCCTACAGACAATTCTTTCAACCTCATGGCTTGGTTTTTGCTCTGACATGCACTGTCAACTGTGGGACGATATATAGACCTTTCCAAATCGTGTCCTATCAATTGAATTCCAATCAAGTCGTGGAAACATCTCAAGGATGATCAATGGAAACAGGAAGCACCTGAGCTACATTTTGAGTCTCATACAAATGGTCTTAATACTTATGTAAATAAGGTATTTCTGTTTTTTATTTTTAAGAAATTTGCTAACATTTCTAAAAACCTGTTTTCGCTCTGTCATTATGGGATATAGTGTGTAGATTGCTGAGGATTTTGAAAAATGTAATCCATTTTATAATAAGGCTGTAACGTGACAAAATGTGGAAAAAGTCAAGGAGCCTGAATACTTTACGAAGGAACTGTATAAACTCCCAGTAATTTACTGGGTAAAACACCAACGTTTCGACATCACTGTGCCTTCTTCAGGGTCGCCGAAACGTTGGTGCTTTAGCCAATAACTTACTGGGAGTTTCAATATAGATCATGTTGTGACTCTCTTTATTTATTTTCATGGATTGTGATTGGACCTGTGAATGTACTGTTACAGAAAATACATGACTTGTAGTACAATGGAAGTGCTACTGTCATGATGTGTGTTCCTATGGGAGATTCCTATGGGAGCTAGTTTAGCCAAGCAGGGAAGCATCGGTTAACCACATGAAGGGACCATGTAGCACTACACAGTATACTACATCACTGGCTTTCTATAGGTCTGGTTCCTTTTATTGTACAAAACCAATACCGAGATACAGTGAGTCATACAGTATAAGACTGTAGCTGTTGGGGAAGAAAAACAACTCATAATATGCTACCTATTTGTACTGAAAGTGATTTAAGAACTGACATATTGCTCTTTGATGTCAGTTATCAAGTGTGCATTGTGATATGTGCAATTATACAGTCGGTGTTGCTGCAAAATATTATTTTACTCCCAATATCCTAACCCTTACCTTATACAATAAAAGTTGAAATACATTCGGTAGGCTCCTAATTAAAGTCTATGTGTGTTTTGGCAGTGGGAAAATTCCAGAGCTTTATAGAGCTCCCATGAGGTTGTGGTTTGGGTGAGATGCACAGTAATGCGTTTGTGACGCAAGCGGGAGGAAATTGCAGAAGCTTCCTGCACAACTGTGCTTTTGTACTACTTCCAGGTGGATAGCAGGCCTGGATGTACAGTCCATGGGAGGGTTTTCATTAAGATGTGAGGCTGAATGGCCAAGGCTGAAATGGGTTTCAATAGTGCCCCCTACAGGGTGATAGATGACGTACACCTACAAGCACATAACAAACGCACAAACACACACACAGAGAGAGAGAGAGAGAGAGAGACAGAGACAGAGACAGAGACAGAGACAGAGACAGAGACAGAGACAGAGACAGAGACAGAGACAGAGACAGAGACAGAGACAGACTATGGTTTCCTTCAGTAAACAGCTGTAATTTCCATGTTGTGTGCCATGCATTTTGGGGGCATTCAGTGTGTATGACAGTATAATACAATTGCTAGTACTTTAGCACCACCTGCTGTTGCTTGATAACCATCACCATTAGATGATTGAAAATAGGAGTAGACCTACTGTAGTGTAATTTAGATCCACAAGGTGCCAGTCTTATACAAGCCTGGAAAAATGAATTTTTTGATGACAATGAATAATTAAACTACACTGGACTCCGGTTTCAGCCCAATGGTAGCCCCGACTTGATTTGGAACAGAAGCTACATCATTGGGAAATGTAGCTGCTCTCGTTTATAGGTGGAGCTATACATGCCAGGTTTGACAGTCTATGAAATCGACATGATCATTTGAGACATATTTTGAAGCTATAAATCAAATCGATTTTTTTATTTGTCACATGCTTCGTAAACAACAGTGAAATGCTTACTTACAGGGCCTTCCCAACAATGCAGAGATAAAACAATTGAAATAAAATAAAAAATAGTAACACGAGGTATAAATACACAATGAAAAATGATAACTTGG
Organism: Salvelinus namaycush; assembly: GCF_016432855.1. Lineage (NCBI taxonomy): Eukaryota > Metazoa > Chordata > Actinopteri > Salmoniformes > Salmonidae > Salvelinus > Salvelinus namaycush. The sequence goes on from NC_052323.1 coordinate 8,491,791, forward strand.
CTATATACACGGGGTACCAGTCCCGAGTCGATGTGCAGGGGTACGTTGTTTGTTTCCAATTCACTCAAATGACAAATAAAATATAAGCAATTCATTAATGAATTGTTACATTTTCGGTTATGAAAGGCGAGACATTTGTACTTAGCGCATAGAGACTGCGGCTGTCGGATTAACACTGTGTAATTATTTTATGGTAAACATCAACTACAGTACATAGCTAGTATTTCCTGTAAAAACTGTTCAAGGTGTTTGCATTATCAATGAAAGGGCACACTTTACATACACAAGAAAACAAGATGCTTTGTTTCAAAGTCCTCACTTAGTATATTGCTGTTGCTTTAAATGAGTGAATGAGACAAACTTGGCATAGTTTAGGATATGTGGAATAGATATTTTTTGGGACCACGGTGCAGCAATGATAGTAGATCCATCTGTTGCTCTATTCTATTGAACATGACTTCACAAAGACTCAAGCTGTTATATCTGTCTCTGTGTGGGCGTGCGTGTGTGCATGTTTGTGTGCGTGCGTGAGCGCCTGTGTGCGTGTGTGAATGAAAAACTCAAAGCCCCCCATAGATGTAAGTACATTTTTAAACACTAGATGGAGCTATTATATAATAGTAGTCATTGCAAGCGACACAGCGCACTTCACTTGTACAGAACTCCTCCACATTGACCTGGCTGTGAAGTCAATGCTGCACTGAAAGAGAATAGTTTATTCGTTCCCACTAATCAGAAGCCTGCCGCTAGCTGTACAATCAACTGGCTAAAACAGTACAGGTGTGCCCCATTAGGTACACATAGCCCTTGGCTCATGTTAACTTATGACCTATAACAACCGATTGTAATTTCGCAATCACCCGTTGGATGTGTGTGCAGTTTTCAAGAGGATGATAAGTAGTTACATTACATGTGTAAATTAGGTGTAATGTTGTTTTTTGGGGGGACAAAATTGTGATCATGCAATCACAGCAGGACAAGGGTTCTCAATGGCCAATGGTAACATTGTCCGTTGGTAAGTCTAGCAAGGCAAACAGAGATAGTGGATTTCAGCCGGATCTCCCCCACGCACTATTACGCAGTACAGACGTAGGAAGTGCTATATAAACAACCTCTCAATTACAGTAGATGTGAAACAAAATGAGCTCCATGCTTGGACGGATACTACTGTGGCTAGAAGACTTAAAGGCTTGCAGACTTACTGTACTACATTTCAATTAGTGGTTGGTTAAATATCATTTCCATAAAAAGGCCGTGGTTGAAAAAAACGACGAAATGCAATCAAACATTTGTGCACCAAATAGTCTGGTGAAATTCAAAATGTCAACCATTTGATGTTTATTGCTGATCACAGACTTGTGCTTTCTTTATTTGTGTAATACCCCTTAGGATGAACATTTGTTTTTAGACCTTTTCACCTAAGTCTATAGTTAATATCATTTTACATATAATTGTTTCATATTTTGCAGGATATTAGATATTTCCCTCAAAACAGGAAAACCCCTTCAGCAAACCATCAAAAACACAACAATGGCACAAAAGTATTTTAAGACCAAACCATCTGCTACACTCAGTATTAATCCTCACTTAACACACCAAGCATAACTCAGCGAGTATGCAGATCAGTTCCAAAGGAATTTAACCATTCACAGCTTCTCATAGAAGCCCCAAATAATAGCAGGCAGCAGTGGGATTTTTATGGCTTCCCCCATGAATGTTAAGGCAATATGGTCGCAGGCTGGCCAGGGGTGGGGATTGACTTGTTTCCAAACGCTTAATTCAATTTGTCATCTCCATTCAGGGGGCTCAAGTGGTCTAATTTGTGTTAATGAGGGGTAATAAAGTCATAGCCCCCTATATTACTGCCAGGAGGAGGGGTGGGGCCATGAAGGAGATGTGTACATGTGAGGGAGGGAGGGGAGGGAGGTGTATTGACTCTTTGGGGTCTCAGGCAGCCTGCCTGGCTCTGTCGTTCGTTTCGCCATCTCTCCATCGTGGCTGCCGTCAGCAGACCACCGCCCCCCTCCCCGCTTGGCCTCCATTGTCCCCCTAATTAGATTGCCTTTGTTGGGCTAATGCTGCCGCCATCTGGTCGGCTGTCAGGGCCCCAGCAGGGCCGGGGCTGGGCCATTGTGGTGTGGCCACGGGTCTGTAGCCCTCCTCTCCTCCTAGCCTCCTTTTCTCCTCCCCTGGCTACAATAGGTACCTCTGGCCCAGCATCCCCTCTGGCTGTCATCACAAGGGCCCTTTCACACTTGAAGGAATTAGGGAAAGATTGATGTACCCTCTCTCGACGTAAGTGCACCAAAGGGCACAGCTCTGGGACTGTCTTTTTCCCTGACCATGTTGAGAGGAGAAGGCAACAGGCCCTGTTTACAAACAGTCACACCCCTTTTTACTTGTCTTGGTTGATCGTAAGCCAGCAGGCTTGCTGACTAAACTTCACGTTGTCGTTTGATTGATTCACAGTTGGGTTTGTTTAGTGGATTGTCAGGGCCTTGAAGATATATCGATTTGTATTTGGATAGATTTGTATTTTGATATGTGTTCTTGTCATATCTTTCTTGCTAGAGGGTTGTAACGACTAACACATTCGCATTCAAAATCTAAAGCACACTGTGGGATTGTGTTATTGTGATGGCTGCATTCTCTCTCCATAGTGAGAGATCTCCTGATTCAGTAGATGGCAGTGTGGTCTTGGTCAATGGTCATGATGACTGGTCTACCACATTAAGATATACTTTACTCTCCATGGTATGATCCACTCTGATCATCGGAGACTGGGCCCTTTGCTATTGAACATTTGATATATTCATGCGAAATGGACAACCTCACGTGAAAACAGAGGCAAATTTTTTTTGCACAGGATGAAAAAAAAAATCCACACTAGCATCTTCAGTGCTTCTCTCGCTGTGTTGTTTTTTAGGGGGAGGAATGTGTGAGCGGTCGACAACCTTCCCACTGTTTGTTCCTTTGAGTTCCCCTCTTCTTCACCATTTCAAACGAAGACCTGTAATGGATGACCATAACCCCTGGGTGACCCTGACCAATTGGTTGACTAATCTTCCACGTCCCATAATGCCCCTCTTTCATCCTCCCAACACAACATCGTCCATCTGTCACCTGACAGGGAGAGACAGACAACTATGGTCACCATGTAACAGGGTACCACTATGAATGTCATCATAGGTATTTTGAAATGCGGACACAGGGGTCTAGAGGGGATACAGAAAGGAGATTTAAAAATAAAAAAAAAAAAAAAAAAAGTTGAACCTTTATTTAACTAGGCAAGTCAGTTAAGAACACATTTGTATTTACAATGACGGCCTACACCGTCCAAACCCGGACGACACTGGGCCAGTTGTGCTCTGCCCTATGGGACTCCCAATCACAGACGGTTGTGATACAGCTTGGAATCAAACCAATGTGTCTGTAGTGACACCTCAAGTACTGAGATGCAGTACCTCAGACCACTGCGCCACTTGGGAGCCCAGGGTGCGAGAGAGGTACAGCACTAGTCATGGATCGGCACAATCTATGACTGTAGTGGCATTTGCCTATTAAAAAGGAGACATGAATGTAAAACCTATTTTACCCATCTTGTGTTATAATCGCTGTGTCATCTCAGTAAACAAACTTACAGTGGTCAGGTGCGTCTGATGGAGGACAAATTCAGATTGAGGTCTTTATTATCGTTGAGTGTATGGGTTCATAACACACTGGTTATGAGAGCATTTCTCCACACTCTGAGAGAGGATGTTGGCCAGCATCTCAGTGTCTCTGCCACACGCTCACTTTCGCTGTCAGCATGACTGTCAATCTGCGTCCCACGCTAAATGACCCATTAGTGGCCTTCTCATCGGAACATCCAGAAATGTCACAAATTCAGTCAAAATGTCTTCACACTTCTGGAAATACAACACTATTTCCACAGTAAAAAAGAGGTACATTCCACATGCTTAGAATGTGTTGCACGCTTGCTGTCTCATTCCAGTCAGTTTTTAGCCAATGAGTGTTGGAGAAATGCCCAAAATGCCGAGAGAACACAGTCCAACAACAAACAGCATTGGAGAGTATTATTTTAGCTGGTCAATTTTGTGGAAGAGTTATAACCTCTGCATACCTTACGAGAGGCTCATATTTAAGGTCTCAATGCCTGAAAGTCAAACTTCATTAAAACATCTGACTTATCTTGGGCTCTTGAAACACAAGCGAGTGCACCCTTCGTGTAGTGGACTTATTAACTGGGAGTTGGTTCAGAGGAGCAAATGTCTCCAATAGCAGAAATTAGTCATGAATGGACTATGATTAACAACATTTTGAAATCTTGTCATTTTTTTTCTCTCACTTAAATTAAATATATACAATACAGCCAAGTAATAAAAATGAGCAGACGAAAATCGTGATAACAACAGAGTTACATGGAGTTTGACCATCTTGGCTTCACAAAGCGTATTAGCTTTGATTGATTCCTGAATGTTCTTCTCATGCTGAAGGTGCATGAGGTGCAGGATATATATATTCTCTCTTTAGTGCCTGAAATTGTTTAAAGAGCAAAATAATTTATACAACGATTTCAAAATGTGTTGCTATAGCTTCAAATGAAGGACATAGTATGCCCCACCATAGTAAAACCATATCAAAACAAACATTCTAAAATTATAGGGAGCACTTTTAGCATTTCAAGCTTCCTCTGAGAGAGAGATATCAAGACGAGTGCTGTAAAAGGCATTTCACGCCGCCCATTTTACCCCATGGTGGCGTGAACCACCACCGGTCCACTAGCTCCGTGGATAGGCTAAACGACCTAGCCTCACCAAGAGGCCTTCATCCATGAGTAGCTCCACACTCTCTCCATCTCCAGGCCCTGGTGCTTCTACACACTCACAGGGTTAAAATAAATGTTACCGCTGAACCATATTGTGCCCCCACACTCTCCATATCCTTTATTCACAGCCGCGTAATTGGTAGTCAATTTGAGCTCCCCCTTTGCCTATTGCGGGCACATTTTGCTCTGACAGAGTGCGGAAGATTAATGGCCACGAGCAGCCAAGGGGGGCTCGCCTCAGCAAGCATGGGCGCCCTAAATTCATTACACCAATTTCCCCCTGTCCTGCGCCCCCCCCCCCCCCCCCCCCCCCCCCCCCCCACACACACACACACACACACACACACACACACACACACACACACACACAAAGAAAATAAATAGAGAATGAAAAGAATAGAAAAAGTCAGATGGCCTTAGTGAAAAAAATGTTTTGATGAAAGGAAGAAAATATAGAATCTATATAGTTGGTTTTTCAGTGTACATCCAAGCACGTAAGCATATACAGTGCCTAGAGAATTGTTTTCACACCCTTAGACTTTTTCCACGTTTTGTTGTGTTACAGCCTGAACTTAAAAATATATATTTTTTGTCACTGGCCTACACACAATATCCCATAATGTCCAAGTGAATTATGTGTCAAGGCTCAGGAGAAGACCCAGACAGATATGAAGTAACAAAAGTGTATTTCAACAGGGGGGCAGGCGAACGACAGGTCAAGGGCAGGCAGAGGTCAGTAGTCCAGAGCAGAGTCTGAAAGGTACAGAACGACAGGCAGGTTCAGGGTCAACGCAGAATGGTCAAAAAACGGGAAAGCTAGAAAACAGGAAAAAACGCTGGTAGGCTTGACGAAACAAAACAAACTGGCAACAGACAAACAGAGAACACAGGTATGTGACAAGAAGAAGAAGAAGGCGCAGGGATGCAACTTGAGGTCCAGGGCAGAACGCTGGGTCAGGACAGCCCCCACTCCGACATCCGACGCATCGGCCTCCACCACGATCTGGAGGGACAGGTCAGGATGAACCAATATGGGAGCTGTGGTGAAGCGATGCTTGAGGTCCCGGAACGTCCGGTCAGCAGCTGGGGACCACGTGAACGGAACCTTGGGAGAGATGAGTGCAGACAGCCGGGAAGCCAGGGTGCTGTAGCCCCGGATAAAACTGCGGAAAAAGTTGTAAAATCCCAGGAAATGTTGCAGCTGCAGTCTGGATGTAGGCTGGAGCCAATCCACCGCCGCTCTCACCTTCCAGGGATCCATCTGTACATTCCCTGTAGCGATGATGTAACCAAGGAAGGTAATGGTGGAGCGATGGAATTCGCATTTCTCCGCTTTCACAAAAAGCTGGTTCTCCAGGAGGCGCTGGAGGACCTGTTGGACGTGGAGCATGTGTTCTTGGACTGAGTGGGAGAAAACAAGGATGTCGTCAAGGTAGACGAAGACGAACTGGTTCAACATGTCGCGGAGAACGTCATTGACCAGGGCCTGGAACACAGCTGGAGCATTGGTCATGCCAAATGGATATTCGTAGTGACCGCTGGCCGCGTTGAAGGAAATCTTCCACTCGTCCCCCTCCCGTTTCCGCACTAGGTGGTAGGCATTCCTCAGGTCCAACTTGGAGAAAATGGAGCGGCTCGAAGGCCGAGGCGATGAGTGGTAGCGGGTAGCGGTTCTTCACCGTGATGTCATTGAGGCCCCGGTAATCGATGTATGGGTGCAGGGTTTTGTCCTTCTTCTCCACAAAGAAGACCCCTTGCGACAGCGGGTGAGGCGGAAGGATGGATACACCCTGCAGCTAGGGAGTCCAGAGAGTACACTCGTCCCTGGGGTGGTGTGGTGCCTGGAAGGAGGTCGATCCAGCAGTCATAGGGTCGGTGCAGAGGAAGTGAAGTGGCCCAGGCCTTACTGAAAACCTCCCGCAGGTCCTGGTACTCCGCAGGAATTGCGGAGTGGTCCAGGGCAACTTCCAAGCCCGCTGGAAGACGTCCCAGGACAGGCTGCGCTGACTTCAGGCAATGGACATGGCAGAACGGGCTCCAGCCCATGAAGGCACTAGCAGTCCAGTCAATAAGGGGATTGTGTTGCTGGAGCCAAGAGAATCCCAATACCATGGGAACCTAAGGAGACTTAATCAGTATGAATTGGATAGCCTCGCTGTGGTTCCCTGACACTCGTAGGTTGATGGGAGTGGTATTGTGGGTGACCCGGCCAATAGAGCGCCCGTCCATGGGAATGGAGAGGGGCTGATTGGGCATGCCCAGCTCGGACGCCAGGGTAGTGTCCATAAAACGAGCTCTGCCTAGTTGCATCGGCTGAGGTGAATTGGCAGACTTCGGAGACTCTTGGGGGAACTCGGGTAGCCTCGGGTCCTCTTGGCAACGGAGATGTCGGGGACTTCCGGGATGCCTCAGAGGCAAGGTGGAATCCTCGTCTCCTTCCTACTTTTCCGTTACCGAACATCGATCTGGTTGGTCAAGGCAATGAGCGAGTCGAGATCCGTCGGAAATTCCCTGGCTACTAGTTTGTCCTTAAACTCATCTGATACTCCGTGTTGGAATGTGTCAAACAGCGATTCCGAGTTCCAGGCACTCTCAGCTGCCAACATAGGATATCCAACACATAGTCTGCCACACTGCGGGAGTCTTGCCGAAGCTGGAGTAACTTCCGGGCAGCCTCTCTCCCAGACAATGGAGAATCAAAAACCTTCTTCACCTCCGCCACGAACTCCTCCAGACTGAAGCATACTGTCCCCACACAGCCATAGCCCAGGCGAGAGCCCTCGTGGACATCAATGTGATGAGGGGAAGGAGGAGGGTGAGGTAAAGCAGGGGCTCTTGGGAAGGCCACGCTGCTAACAGCCAGGTTACTGAGGGGCTGGGTTACCGTCGTGGTAGGCTGCCTGACAGACAACCCGCGGAATTGCTCCAGCAAAGTGTTCAACGCGAGGCCATGGCGTTCGGCCAAGGACTGGAACCCTTCAATAAGACCATGAAGCAACTCCTCGTGCCGTCCAATGGTGGCTCCTTGGGAGGAGACAGCGTTGCGGAGCTGGTCCGAGTCTGCTGGGTCTGTCATGGCCAGTTCGTACTGTCAAGGTTCAGGAGAAGACCCAGATGCAGACAGTTTCGAAGTAAGAAAAGTGTATTACAAAAACAGGAGACAGGCAAACGACAGGTAAAGGGCAGGCAGAGGTCAGTAGTCCAGAGCAGAGTCCGAAACGTACAGAACGACAGGCAGGCTCAGGATCAAGGCAGACGGAATGGTCAAAAACTGGGAAAGCTAGAAAACAGGAAATAGAGAGACAGGAGCACGAGAAAACGCTGGTAGCCTGGACGAAACAAAACGAACTGGCAACAGACAAACAGAGAACACAGGTATAAGTACACTTGGAATAATGGGGAAGATGGGCGACACCTGGAGGGGGGTGGAGACACGCACAAAGAAAAACAGATAAGGGTGTGTTATTGTTTACAATTTTTTTTTAACAAATGAAGAGCTGAAATGTCTTGAGTCAGTAAGTTTTCAACCCCTTTGTTATAGCAAGCCTACATAAGTCCAGTGGTAAAAATGTGCTTAAAACCTCTTAAAACTTCTTATGGCTGCAGGGGCAGTATTGAGTAGCTTGGATGAAAAGGTGCACAGAGGTGCCCAGAGTAAACTGCCTGCTCCTCAGTCCAAGTTGCTAATATATGCATATTATTATTAGTATTGGATAGAAAACACTCTGAAGTTTCTATAACAGAACTCATGTGGCAGGCAAAAACCTGAGAAAAATCCAACCAGGAAGTGGGAAATCTGAGGTTTGTAGGTTTTCAACTCATCGCCTATCGAATACACAGTGGGATATGGGTCAGTTTACACTTCCTACGGCTTCCACTAGATGTCAACAGTCTTTAGAACCTTGTCTGATGCTTCTACTGTGAAGTGGGGCCGAAGGAGACGGGAATGAGTAAGGTCTGCCATGAGCTGACCATGCTCTGACCATGCTCGTTCACATGAGAGGTAGCTCTCTTCCATCGCACTTCTGAAGACAATGGAATTTCCCGTTCGGAACATTATTGAAGATTTATGTTAAAAATGTCAATTTATTGTTTGACATGTTTCTACTGACTGTTGCGGAACTTTTTGACATTTATTCTGCTTTTAGTGAACGCGCTTCGTGACTTTGGATTTGTTTACCAAACACGCTAACAAAAGTAGCTATTTAGACATAAATGATGGACATTACTGAACAAAACAAACATTTCTTGTGGAAGTGGGAATCCTGGGAGTGCATTCCGACGAAGATCAGCAAAAGTAAGTGAAGACTTATAATGCTATTTATGACTTTTGTTGACTCCACAATTTGGCGGGTAACTGTATGGCTTCCTTTTGTGGCTGAACGCTGTTCTCAGATTATTGAATATTGTGCTTTTGCCGTAAAGCTTTTTTGAAATCTGACACAGCGGTTGCATTAAGAACAAGTTTATCTTTAATTATATGTAAAACATGTATCTTCATCAAAGTTTATGATGAGTATTTCTGTTATGTGATGTGGCTCTCTGCAATTTCTACAGATATTTTGGAGGCATTTCTGAACATGGCGCCAATGTAAACTGAGGTTTTTGGAGATAAATATGAACTTTATCAAACAAAACATATATGTATCGTGTAACATGAAGTCCTATGAGTGTCATCTGATGAAGATCATCAAAGGTTAGTGATTAATTTTATCTCTATTTCTGCTTTTTGTGACTCCTGTCTTTGGCTGGAAAAATGGCTGTGTTTTTCTGTGATTTTGCGGTGACCTAACATAATCGTTTGTGGTGCTTTCGCTGTAAAGCTTTTTTGAAATCGGACACTGTGGTGGGATTAACAAGAAGTGTATCTTTAAAATGGTGTGAAATACTTGTATGCTTGAGGAATTTGAATTATGAGATTTCTGTTGTTTGAATTTGGCGCCCTGCACTTTCACTGGCTGTTGTCATATCGATCCAGTTAACAGGATTGCAGCCATAAGAAGTTTTAAGTATCCGTCCCTTTTTTTCAATTTTCTCCTAAAATTACATACCCAAATTTAACTTATTTGGGCTTGGTGGCAGTATTTTAACGTCTGGATGACAAGCGTGCCCAAAGTAAACGGCCTGTTACTCAGGCCCAGAAGCTAGGATATGCATATAATTTGGAGAGAAAATACTCAAAAGTTTCCAAAACTGTTAAAATAATGTCTGTGAGAATAACAGAACTGATATGGCAGGCGAAAATCTGAGGAAAATCCATCTAGGAAGTGGGATTTTTTTGATGTGGGTGGTTTTCAATTGAATGCCTATTGAGTATCTAATGGGTTAGGACCCAGATTGCAGAGTGTTTTCTATGCAATGCTACCAAGTATATGCATATCCTAGCATCTGGGCCTGAGTAACAGGCAGTTTACTTTGGGCACGTCAGTTATCCGAAATTCCGAACAAAAACCAGTCTCCAAAACAGGATCCCCTTCACTGGGCACAAGCTTTTTGGCTGACCTATCCGGCATGGATGACCAGGAAACACCTTGAACTTGGGTATGATAAGGGTGCCCTGTCCCATAATTGGCCCACAGCAAGTTAAATAGATAATAAACAAAAGTGAAATAAACAATCTTAAATTAACACTAAATATAACACTCACAAAAGTTTCAAAAGAATAAAGACATTTTAAATGTTATATTGTGGCTATGTACATTGTGGGAAAATAAATAAACATAAATATGGGTTGTATTTACAATGGTGTTTGTGCTTCACTGGTTGCCCTTGTGTCAACAGGGCACACATCTTGCTGCTGTGGCACACTGTGGTATTTCACCTAATATATATGGTAGTTTATCAAAATTGGATTTGTTTTCAAATTCTTTGTGGGTCTGTCTAATCTGGGCGAAATATGTGTCTCAAATATGGTCATACATATGGCAGGAGGGTAGGAAGTGTAGCTAAGTTTCAACTAATTTTGTGGGCAGTGTGCACAAAGCCTGTCTTGTCTCAAGAGCCAGGTCTGCCTATGGCAGCCTCAATAGCAAGGCTATGCTCACTGAGTCTGTACATAATCAAACCTTTCCTTAATTTTGGGTCAGTCACAGTGGTCAAGTATTCTGCCACTGTGTACTCTCTGTGTAACATCCCAGTTTTCTCCGTTTTTTTGGTTGATTCTTTCCAATGTGTCAAGTTATTATCTTTTTGTTTTCTCATTATTTGGTTGGGTCTAATTGTGTTACTGTCCTGAAGCTCTGTGGGGTCTGTTTGTGTTTTTCCAGGCCCAGCTGTCTGAGGGGAGTTTTCTCTAGCTCTGGCCATTTTGTGAATTCTTGATTGGTGAGTGGACCTCAGACCTCACAACCATAAAGTGCAATGGGTTCTATAACTGAAGATTTTTTTTCTAGATCCAAATTGGAATGTCAAATTTGATGTTCCTTTTGATGGCATAGAAGGCTCTTCTTGCCTTGTCTCTCAGATCGTTCACAGCTTTGTGGAAGTTACCTGTAATGCTGATGTTCAGGTCAAGGTAGCTGACTGAACGCTCTGAGAGACTCTGGGTTGAGTACAGTGAAAAAGTAATCTACAGTACTACTGCCAAGTGATGAGCTGTAGGTCACCTTCCGTAGGAGTTCCCTCGAAGCCTACCATTGACTATGTACAGACCCAGCGTGTGACAGAGCTGCAGGAGTTTTGACCCATTTTTGTTGGTTGTTTTGTCATAGTTGTGTCTAGAGGGGCATATTGGGGAGGAAAGTGCTGAGTGCTGAGTGTCAGGTTCTTGTCCAGTTCTGGCGTTTAGGTTGCCACAGACTACTACATGTCCCTGAGCCTGGAAGTGGTTGATCTCGCCTTCTAGGATGGACAAGCTGTCATTGTTAAAGTATGGGGATTCTATTGGGGAAATATAGGTAGCACACATAAGACACATTTTGGTCTGTTGAGATAATTTTCTTATTCATTTTTAGACAAATGTAAAATGCTCCTGTTTTGACTTGCCACACGGATCCCTTTAGCGGGATCATTTTTGTAAACAACCGCTGAATTGCAGAGCGCCAAATTCAAAAATAATACTAAAATATTTATAATCATGAAATCACAAGTGAAATATAACAAAACACAGCTTAGCTTGTTGTTAATCCACCTATCGTGTCAGATTTTGAAAATATGCTTTATAGCGAAAGCAATCCAAGCGTTTGTGAGTTTATCAATCACTAGACAAAACAGTAAGAACAACTAGCCTTAAATTAGCTTGGTCACGAAAGTCAGAAAAGCAAAAAAATGAATCGCTTACCTTTGATAATCTTCGGATGTTTGCACTCACGAGACTCCCAGTTACACAATAAATGTTATTTTTGTTCGATAAAGATTAGTTTTATAACCAAAAACCGCCATTTGGTTTGCGCGTTATGTTCAGAAAACCACAGGCTCGTTCCGGTCCTGAAGGGCAGACGAAAATTCCAAAAAGTATCCGTAATGTTCGTAGAAACATGTCAAAGGTTTTTTATAATCAATCCTCAGGTTGTTTTTAACATACATAATCGATCATATTTCAACCGGACGGTAAACTATTCAATACTACAGAGAAAGAAAATGTTGAGCTACATCTCTCCCGTGCAGGAACTAATCAAAGGACACCTGACGAGTTTTGATAAATCTCGCTCATTTTTCAAAATAAAAGCTTGAAACTATGTCTAAAGCCTGGTCACAGCCTGAGGAAGCCATTGGAAAAGGAATCTGGTTGATACCCCTTTAAATGGAGGAGGGGCAGTCAATGGAACAGGGATTTTTCCAAATAAAAGGCACTTCCGGGTTGGAGTTCCTCAGGTTTTCGCCTGCAAAATCAGTTATGTTATACTCACAGACAATATTTTGACAGTTTTGGAAACTTTAGAGTGTTTTCTATCCTAATCTGTCAATTATATGCATATTCTAATATCTGGGCCTGAGAAATAGTCTGTTTACCATGGGAACGTTATTTCTTCAAACATAAAAATTCTGCCCCCTAGCTGAAAGAGGTTTAGGTCTGCTCTATTTCAAATTAGCATACCCCCTAAGTCTTTACCCTGTTTCACACCTGGTAGTTTGGTAGATAGGACTACCAGCTCTTTCTAACCTGGAGGGCAACCAGTAGGTCCATCTCTTCTATACCATGATTGTTGTAGGATGACAATTTCTGGATTTCCAATTTCTTTAATGAAGTCTGGGTTCCTGCTCTTTAGGCCAAAGGCAAATGACGTCAGACCTTGCGTATTCCCGGATGAGTATCTAGTGTTGATTTTTTCGTGTGGTTTAGGCTCGGATCATTACAGTACGTTTGATCAGGGCATACTGAGCATCTGATAAATGCTTGTAGGTCACAGGATGTGGCTTGAGCAGGTATATTAGTGGGGGTTTGGACCTGTTGCTCTGCTCACCGCCCGGGCATCTCTCTCTCTCTCTCTCTCTCTCTCTCTCTGTCTCTCTCTGTCTCTCACACTGTCTCTCACACTGTCTCTCTCACACTGTCTCTCTCACACTGTCTCTCTCACACTGTCTCTCTCACACTGTCTCTCTCACACTGTCTCTCTCTCTCTCTCTCTCTCTCTCTCTCTCTCTCTCTCTCTCTCTCTCTCTCTCTCTCTCTCACTTGGTCTCTTTCTCTCCTACTGGACAGGGAATAATGGATGTGTGTGTGTGTGTCTGTGTGTGTCTGTGTGTCTGTCTGCAGCCCATGCCCCGTGGGATGGCATTCTGCCCCAAGGACTCCAGTCCGGAAGAGGAGCTGCTGTCCTGGGGCCGAGCCCATGGCATTGTCCCCCTCAGTGACAAAGGCCGTGGATAGCCCCACCAGCACTGTCACCACGAGACCCATCACAACCCTGCCCTACAATGCGCTGTCTGTCACCTGTCAGCTGGCTGGCTGGCCGACATCACCAAGCCCAAATGCAATCACCCATGTCACTACCACATCCTATCTGCTTTGTTGTCGTGACTATTTAGACTAAAATCCCACGGACTACAGATGAAAATTTGCCTTTTGGCTAAACGTGGCACATTGACATAAATGTTTATTCATGTGCATTGTCAATGTCAAATGTAATGAGGTTGTTGTTTGGTTCTGTGCATGTTTGGTGGGCATTTTCAAGATTTCAGGAAATTCCATGGTGATAATAATGCAAGCTGTGTGAAATTTCAAGTCCAACCAATTTATATGCACTATTTACAACCAATAGTTCTGGCCATGCATTATGATTGACAGGGAGGCAATTTATTTATTTAACAATATTCCATGACTAAATACATTTTCACACATGGTTTGGATTTAAATATTCTTGCGTCACTTGAATTGAGCTGCAGAATAAAGGCTATATCCATAAACTCTGTCGCTATCATATTAATATACTGTACATCAATAGAACAAATTGATATTATTTACCAATTTACTGTGGGAAAAAACGATTTCCTGTCTTTTGGGTAACAGTTGATCAAATGTATTGAATTTATAGTTATTTGGTATGTCTCTTTCTAGATGTCAGTTACTTGCCAGACAGCCATGTTTGATGGTGGCAGTTGAGTGTCTCAGGTTTTCTTCCCAGGGTAGATTCATAATTCTTTGTCCTGCCTTCAAAGCCCTTGGCAGATTAACACGGCAACAGTGCTGTGTGATTTGGCCTGCCGTGTAATTTATGTACCTTCCCTGGCTCAAGGGTTTGCCTCGGCACCTGTTCGGGTCCTACAATAAGCAGTGTGTCCATGCCAAGACTGTTGTGTGAGGAGAGATGGTGACTATGGCTATGGGGGCTGTGCAGGTCAGCTTTTGAAAGACAGCTAATCTTTTTTCTCTCTCCTTTTTCTCCACATGAGTTGTGGTGGAGAGGGAGGGCATGAGGGGTGCACTTCCAGGCCAACCAATAAATCCGCGGTGACCTCATACTGTAAGCGAGATAGATTCATCGATAGACGCAACATAAAAGGCCTCCACTGTGGTAATGCGGACAAGGTGCGCCGGCTGTCTTAACAACGGCTCCTTCTATGGAGTTATTTCTGTGTCAACAGAAATTGTATTTGAATTCCATCATTTCTCATTTGTATTCAGATAATGAATTTGAATTTAATATTTTGGAATTTGTAATCCCCAAATTGAATCGTTGAATTCATAAACTGAACTTGTATTTCAGGATTTGAAATTGAATTGAGTGAATATTGGATTCAGTATTTTTTGTAGTTATATATATATATATATATATATATATATATATATATATTCAGTTTCAATATAGTAGATATTGCATTCATTGTCTGTTAATCAAGTTTACAAGTTGATCAAAGTTTCATATTAATCAACGACTCAGATGTATTCTGATTCAGGTCTCTAAATTCAGATTCAAAACCAGCGACAACAACCGGGTACTTTGCCAGCCAGGAAAGGTAGAGGAGAAAAGATAGAATCAAACACTCACTGTGGTAAACAGAAGCTTCTGGCGGTTTCTGAAGCCAATGTTGCGGCATGTCGAATTTGTTTTCTTCCTATGAATTTGGCCCTAGCATTTGAACAGTTTTGGCTATAAGCTATTACATGGACGTACCTCCCGTTTCCCTCTATGATGATCACAGATCGCGTTAGAAGGGAGCTTCACAAAAAAATGCAATTTGGCCCCAGTAAGAAAATAGTTGAATAGCCCTGTCATAGCCCTTCTAAAGATAGACTTTCCACTCACTATTTAATCTTGCTCTTGTGACTGGCTGGGCTCAAACCAGGTCTCCTACATGTTGATTCAGGGGAGCACATATGACAGCCACTAATTTGCAATATAGTCTAAGTAATTAGCCTGGCTTTTATAGCGTATAAGGCTTAAGCAGACAGACAGAGTGACAGCAGAGAAGACGATGAGACAGATAGACAGCACAACATGGAGGCTAACAAAATGTCTAGAGCAGAGACACAGTGATAGTGGTGAGTTGTATCTCCAGTGGTGTTTTTACATATTGTATTTGTTTTAACGGAGCGGCTTCCAACTAGACTAAAAGATCCGGAGCTTCCAGAAGCTTCTGCGCATATGTTGATCACGATCTGAACATGTGTACACTCTCTACTTTCTGCTCAGAGAACAGGCTACTCAGGTGAAGTTAGATCAAAGCTACATCAAGCAAAATCAACGTACGCAAGATCACATAATGATCACAGTATTCTACATAACAGAACCGAATATAATAGCATAGTATAACATTACTGTAAGACAAAAAAAACACCACATTTTTCTCTCATGTGGCCAAAGCCACTAGGCAAAATACACAGGTAGGATATGCTCCAGTTTGTTAGCACCATCTGCTCTAAAATGAGCTCAGTCTGCATAATTCAAAGCAAAACTATAGGCTACATCAAAACAGCACTGTATTATTCACGATCTAAATGCATATTCATGAAACTGATTGAGATCAAATGGTTGGTTACTAATGTATGGGTAAAAGGTGATTATCATTCACGGTTGAACGTGGTGGTGTTTTTGACTTACCGTAACGTTATGCTATTATATTCGTTTCTGTTGTGTAGAATACTGTGATCATTATGTGAGATCTTGCAGACATAATTCAGCTTGATTTAATTTTATTAAACAAGAACCATTTACCTGAGTAGCCTGTTCTCTGCGTGTAAAGTAGCGAATATACACGTTTAGAAAATGGTTCGCACATGCACAGAATCTTCGGGAAGGTCTGGTTCTTTTAGTCAGAGGACTAAAGATCAAGTGAGCTGGCGGCTCACGCAGTGATGTAGGCTGGTGTGGATAAAATGCCAGGGCTGAAGTTGTGTCCCAGTAGCCCCTCGAAACCTTGAACGATAGATTGTGATCTTGATACACAGACAATGAATGTAATAGCTACCATATTGAAACTGAATATAAAAATGTTGAATTTGAATATTCAAATAATTCGAAATGTAGTTTTATAACTGAACGCGATATTCACTCAATTCAGTGTCAAATCAGGAAATGCTTGAATTTCTGCATGACAAATTCTAAAATATGAAATTCTAATTCAATATCCTAATACAAATTCAAAATTCTGGAATTTAAATGTAATTAATGTTGGCACTGAAATCTCTCCATGTCCTTCCTTCACAACATTCAACATGGATGGACCAGACTACTACCCCAATGACGAGATCTAGTTTGCCACTTGAAGCACCTGAAGACCGAAGACCTGGGATCGGAAGACACCACAAATGTTTCACAATAAGGTTTCATCATTAGGAGGAGGACAGGGTACAACGGAGGAAGGGGGAAGGGCGGATGGGAATATGATGGTGTGCCGGTGGGTGCATTGATGGGTAACGGTGAGCCCTAATAAAGATGTCCCAAGCAAACATCAAGAGACACAAAGTCTCAATTTCAGCCAAGGTGCTGCCAGGCAGATGTGTAGGCATGAAACCGTGATTGGACCATAACCCGACCTGTCTGCCATGCTAAATCCAAACCTAACAGGCAGAACCTCAGAGCCCTTTTGAAGTGGGTGCCAAGAGGTGTCCGGATCCTTAACGACCGACAATTTATTACAACATTGTCCTGCTGGGAGTGAGAGGTCAAAGTATGCCTGGTGAACCCTAGAAACCCTTCCCCCTCTCCCCTTATTTTTCTCTCCTCTTCTCCTCTCCTTTGCTCCACCCCCTCGTTCACTGCTCTTTTTCCTCACGCTTTCTTCTCTCCAGCACCTGTTTAACACCTTGGTCCATTTATGAACTTTGTCAAGCTGCTGTTAAGTGTTTCGTGTTACTGTTGCCCTAGTAGGGGTGCAATTGGCTGTGCAAACTGGGGTTGCACGTGGTCGTCAGGCCTTCTGGACAGGCTGTTAGTAGCCACCTCTTCCCTCCTCGTTACGTGTGCCGCACATGGAGACCGGTAGCCTCGCGACGACGTGGTGACCACGTTAACTCCTTCTCGAAGCATACTTGGCCTGTGAATACAGATCATGAACACATCATTTATGTCGCTTTGCACTGATATGGCAGGAATCAGGATGCATCAGTGTTGACTAATATAGAATGTGTTAAGACCTCTTTAGGTGTGACCTCTTTGATAACGAGGCGTTTGGGGAGGGCTAGATTTAGTGTAATGTTTGGGAGCCTATAAAAAGCAGTTATCCTAGCTAACAAACAGGGATGAATTAGTCCTCTGAACTTGTTTGGTGCTTTTCCTAGTTTCTTTATGTTAAGTTACGTTAGATGTATTTTTACACTTCAGACTTCCTCTCGAAAGGCTTTTAAATATGCTCTCAACATCATCCATTTTTTTTCAAAATTGCACTTCTGTCGGTGTTAATTGAAAATTCAGCACAACCTGGGAGTGACTTAGGCCAAGACCAGATGGCCTTGTAAAATGTAAGAAGAAAGAGCATGTGAAACAAAGCACACATGTCCTGAAATTGCTAAATTCTAAGGGGATTCCCTGCCTTTCATCGAAACAAGTGTGAGGCCGCAGCATCCAACTGAAAAGAAATATGCACAAATTTGCACCCGCAAACATGAAATCACGTTTGCTCTCCTTACTTTGCCCCAGTCTTTTTGACACTGCCAAATAAAAGTATTGGCCTTCACATGGGGTGTGCGAAAGAAAACTTGAGGAGCGAGGAGGGAAAAAAGAAATCAAAGAAAATATCTGGCAAAGAGATTTACGACTGGCGAAGCGTTTTCACTGCTTCTTAACCAGCAGCAGAAGTAGAAGGCTCAGAACTGTGGATCTGACAGCTTGAGATGAGGAAAAAAGAGGATTCCTTAAAATGGCTTTACGACTCTTGTTATCAGGACTAAATAAATCCCACTTTGGAGAGGCCTACTTATTTCACTGTTCTGCTCTTGAGGCCTGGCTGCAATGTTGGAGACTTTTCTTTATCCCTAAATTTGTATCTGTATGTAAACTTGATCTAGGTTGACTGTTTCGAATGAAAAATATTGCATTTTAATCCTGTATTGGTTAGCTTCAGATGATCTTTTCCACAAAACGGGTATATTATACAGTGCATTGTGGGTACTGTAGCTATAGGTCCTGAATGATATCAAATTTCTAGTTTTTATTGTCACGTGCACGAGTACAGTGAAATGCCTTTCTTGCAAGAGCCTACCTTAACATACCTTATGTTACAAACCCTCCATGTAATTGCGGATGCCGGTCATGTTCTGCCTCCTCCTTGAAACTGCTGCTAGCTGAATGGTTGCGCCTGTCTACCATCCATCCTTATCCAATCTCAGATGTTATTACAGGTATTTATGTCTTTGTTTCCCTTCATTCTTTTATTTTCCTTGTCGGATACAATGTATTTTCCAGCTCTTCTAACTGTGCCTCTTCAGGTGTCTCTTCTAAAGAAGTCTTTATTGGTTCGTCTTGTTGCCATACAGTGTGTGTGTATCATCCTCGGGTTGGTGAGTGAACATGCACTAAAAATATAAGTCACAGTTCTGACATTATGGGATGCAAACATTGCCATGGCAATGTATACGGTAAGTTCCTGCTATGTTATGTTCTTCTTCCCTATTGCCCTTCGGCAGCTACTTTTATTCAGATGTGTTATCTGGTACAGGAAATGCCTGGGAAATTCACCAGTTGCATTGCAACCTTGTAAAATACATGATGCGTGAATGTGTCTGCACGTGTGTGTGTACAGCACTTACAGTTGAAGTCGGAAGTTTACATACGCCTTAGCCAAACACATTTAATTAAAGAATGTGAAATGTCAGAATAATAGTAGAGAGAATGATTTATTTCAGATTTTATTTCTTTCGTCACATTCCCAGTGGGTCATAAGTCTACATACAGTCAATTAGTATTTGTTGCATTGCCTTTAATTTGTCAAACTGGGTCAAATGTTTCGGGTAGCCTTCCACAAGCTTCCCACAATAAGTTGGGTGAATTTTGGCGCATTCCTCCTGACAGAGCTGGTGTAATTGAGTCAGGTTTGTAGGCCTCCTTGCTCGCACACACTTTTCCAGTTCTCCCCACAAATTTTCTATAGAATTGAGGTCAGGGCTTTGTGATGGCCACTCCAAAACCTTGACTTTGATGTCCTTAAGCCATTTTGCCACAACATTGGAAGTATGCTTGGGGTCATTGTCCATTTGGAAGACCCATTTGTGACTAAGCTTTAACTTCCTGACTAATGTCTTGAGATGTTGCTTCAATATATCCACATAATTTTCCGTCCTCATGATGCCATCTATTTGTGAAGTGCACCAGTCCCTCCTGCAGCAAAGCACCCCCACAACATGATGCTGCCACCCCCGTGCTTCACGGTTGGGAGGAACATGATGCTGCCACCCCCGTGCTTCACGGTTGGGATGGTGTTCTTCGGCTTGCAAACATCCTTCTTTTCCTTCAAACATAACGATGGTCATTATGGCCAAACAGTTCTATTTTTGTTTCATCAGACCAGAGGACATTTCTCCAAAAGTACGATCTTTGTTCTTATGTGCAGTTGCAAACCGTAGTTTGGCTTTTTTATGGCGGTTTTGGAGCAGTGGCTTCTTCCTTGCTGAGCGGCCTTTCAGGTTATGTCGATATAGGACTTGTTTTCCGGTGGATATAGATACTTTTGTACCTGTTTCCTCCAGCATCTTCACAATGTTCTTTGCTGTTGTTCTGGGATTGATTTGGTCTACAATTCTTTTTCTGAGTTCTTGGCAGATTTCTTTTGATTTTCCCATGATGTCAAGCAAAGAGGCACTGAGTTTGAAGGTAGGCCTTGAAATACATCCACAGGTACACCTCCAATTGACTCAAATGATGTCAATTAGCGTATCAGAAGCTTCTAAAGCCATGACATCATTATCTGGAATTTTCCAAGCTGTTTAAAGGCACAGTCAACTTAGTGTATGTAAACTTCTGACCCACTGGAATTGTGATACAATGAATTATAAGTGAAATAATCTGTCTGTAAACAACTGTTGGAAAAATGACTTGGGTCATGCACAAAGTAGATGTCCTAACGGACTTGCCAAAACTGTAGTTTGTTAACAAGAAATTTGTGGAGTGGTTGAAAAACAAGTTTTAATGAGTCCAACCTGAGTGTTTGTAAACGTCCGACTTCATCTGTATGTACTTGCATGAAATGTACACGTGTGATGTTGCACATGCCCGAGCTCTGTTTTTTTTTACTGTATAAGTGTTGTGGTATGTTCTGTTGTGGCATGTTCAACAGGGTCACCTAGTCAAGTCACACTTACCTTCAAAAAAATAAAAATATGACAGGAAATAGAGGCTGTCCTGTTTTACTTGGTCATTTATTGCACGTTAGATGAGTGTCATATTCACATAGTTCACAGTGCAATCCTCCAGCTCATTCAAAAATACAGGTCATAAATGGGGGTTAGACATTTCAGGACAGGCTTGATTTTGTGTCCTCTGAATTTACAGTGTGACCGGTGATACTAGATTGCTAGTGTAATTATAAAATACTGCTTGGAAAACAAATCAATAGGCAATACCACCCAGTCACGTCAAAACAGTCGTCTCCCACTGAGAAAACAGTTGAACTCATAAAACTTAGGAAACAGGAAACTAACAAGGAACAACCGACCAGTGGGGAACCTGTGTGTGTGTGGGGGGGGGGGGTACTTACCTCTTAGGTGGTATTTGGGAGGTGATATGATGTGGGAGTGTGCCATGTTTCACTCCCCACACCTCACCCACCCCATGGCACTGCCTGAAGCCCATATGGCCAATCACTCAAGTGGCTGAAATGTTTTCAAAGGGATCAGGCAGCAACTCGACGCGGTCCAGTTTCCACAGGGGTCAGTGTCTGGTTGGGATAGCCACTTTGCTACCAGCCGGCCTTTCAAGGACATGCTGCTTTACAGTATTTTGACCCCCCCCACAAAACATTAAATAACTAGTGCTCACCAAAAGGACAGGGCCCATGACCTTGAGACAAACAAACCTAAAGAGAGCACAACAATCTAAGAAGAGGCTTAAAAAGCAAAAAATATATACATATATATATACATATAATATATAAGTCATAGGCCTAATCACATTTTTAAATCACTTTTTTTTTTTTATTAGTTTTATGTAGAGAAGTACAAAATGAGGAAAGTGGGTATATGTAGGTATAAAATACTAACTACAGGACTACTTTGGTCCAAACGGATTCTTCCATTGAATCGTTTCTCTCTTTGTGTCCGACCATAAATGTGTTGTTATGGGTCATTCTGGGGATTGCAGTGGCGTGGCGAGCCCGGTAAGAGTCCGGTGAGAAAGAGAGTGAGCGACACTTGGATAAAATTTCCTCAGGCTCAAGAGCAGCATTTACGAGTCTGTGACATTATAGCGTAGCGACAGGGTCCCACATCTGTGCAGATTCTCAGCTGCTAGAGCCATTCAGGATGTGGACATGAATATCCACTGGTGGAAAGGTAAGAGACCCTAAGGATTATGGGAGTTATTCTTGAAGACGGTGACACTTTTCCAATGGAGACATGGATAGTCGCCCCTCCTGTTGTTAGGATTGTCGTCATGCGTCATCTTAATTATCAAACACTGTCATGGTTTTGTGTCATAAAAAGGGTTTGGACAGTGAATCACGGATGCAAATAAATAAAAATCAACAAAAAAGCTATTCTGGCTTATTACATTACACACATGACAAAACTGATTTCAGTGCTACACTGCCCCCATGTCATTAAGGCTATTCATACATCTTCAAGCCCGTTTTCTAAAGATAATGTCCAAAATGGCTGCTTATACATACAGTATAGTGCAATAAAATCTCAGTGAACATCAGTTCGTACTGATACAACACTGTTGTTTTCATAATCCCTCTTTGGATTCAACTGTATAAAATACATGTAATCATTCTCATAACCAGTCCGTGTTGTATGAAAACACCAAAAGGTTATTATTATACAGCGATACACAATAGTTATTCTTGTAGAGGGAGAAATGTCAACTTAAATGTCAACCATTGTCCACCTCCACATTTGATCGATTTGTCAGGGCCTACAACTTTTTTTTCCCTCTTCCAAGAGTTCTGCTCTTGGAAAAGAATATAAACCCTGAGTTTTACAAGGATAACATGGTTCACAGCAGCTATGTCCTTCACTCAGATGTCCAGCTATACCACACGTGAAATACAAACCTAGCCTGATTTGATTGAAAGCAAAAGCCTGACTGTTCTCCAGGTTGTTTGTAAGCTTCCATTTAGCATTTTTTGGCAGACTTTTCATCCTCCTCAACTGCTCGCAAGCTTTAAAAGCCTAACTAGTTCAGATATTTCTAATGGTGATATGTGGCCTATGTTGCAGTGAAGAGGGGTAATTGCCATGGGAACAGGCTGTAAATGATGGGGCCATGCAGATATTGGTTACCTTTCTCAGAGTAGGAGCAACTCCCACTCTGGCCTGGTTTGCACGCCCACATGTTTCCTCCCCTTTACAGACAGACACACTCATAGTATGAGCCACACACAATGGCCAATATGCAGCCCACCTGCTACCAGCATATAACAGGAATTATTGCACTGTAATATTGGTCAAAGGGTAAACCTGTAACAGCCATGGTATAACTGTTTGGACCCGCCTTTCCCCAACACACAAAATGCTATAAATCAGAGACAACACTTATATAAAACAAACTACCCCAATATTAGAACAAACTACCCAATAATTTGATTATATAACTAGTTAAAGCACGACTTCTTTCAGTAACTGCTCTCAAGGACTGTGACATGGCTGTATTTGAGGAACAGCTCATCACGTCAGTGAGAAGACAACGGCAGATTCTTTTAATAGAAGTCTGCAACCAAATTTGCTGAGGTGGTAAAACACTTACACAGCTGGGCTACTAACCTAGAGTGAATCATTTTATGATGTGCAACCCAGTTTGATCTAAATACCACATCCAACCACATATGGATTTTCATACGATGTTTTTTGATAGGACATGTACGTTTTTTTTAACGGTTTGTTAATTACGTTGACCTTTGGTCTTTATGATTGAGTACCTACAAGTAAACAGTACCAACAATTCTAATTCATGTTCCTGAATTTCTAGAAGGCATGAGAAACATGGGAGAGGAAGTAAGCAGCCGTGTCTTCTTCACTCTGTCTAGCTGCCGACCTAACTCCGCTGTCAGCATTCCCTCCAGCCTCGCTCTCCTCTCCCCTTTCAGCTGCCAAGTCGTTTGGGCTGATCATGAATCATGTAAATTGATTATGCTGTCACACCTCAAATCCCCCCGCCCAGGGCTTGACCGCGGTGTGTGTGACTATCGGTCGGTCAAGCCTGCTTAGGGATGCACTGCTGGCCTACCCTGGAGATGGGCCAGCCGGCCGGTCATCCCCGCGGGTCATGCAAACCACCTAACCGTGGCGAATGGAAGGAGATCGCTCACGTCGGCAAGAGGGAATGAAGACATCCTGCTTAAAATACCAGAGGCGGCCCAATTTCCCCGCTGTCTTCCCTGTCTCCCCTTCCAGTTCCCCGTCGCCACCTTTTCTGCGCGCTAGCCCAGTGTCATCCATCTTAATCCTAGTGCTGACGACACCCTACTTTGGCCAGAGAAGATTCCCACCAACTCCATGGAGATATCTAGAGAAGTTAGGAGGAGGAGGAGAAGCATCATGGGTCATTTGCTGGTTAGGAATATCTGAATAGGATTCAGTAAACCAATATTAGCGAGTTAATCCTATTAAAAGTTTGAATTCGCTCCAGAACAAATAAAGGGTGTTGAAAAGTAATGTGCTTGTTTTTATAGTTACATGTCATTGTGATTACCTTGACCTGAAGCAGTCTGAACTATCCCCTGATAATATTCCCCTCACAAAAAAAACATTTTTTTTTTGATACTGAATGTTATCAGATCTTCATCCAAAACCTAACATTAGATAAAGGGAACCTGAGTTTACAAACAACACAACAATGTGATACTTACAAAGTGGAATGCAGTGTTTGGCTTTCGCCAGACATAATGGGACCCATCTCATCGAAAAGGTTGACTCAAGTGCCAAAAGGTACATGGAAGCACCTGGATGATCAGTCTTGGAAGAATGTTCTATGGACAGATGAGTCAAAAGTATACATTTTTGCATGACACGGATCAAATCAAATCAAATGGTATTGGTTACATACACTTATTTAGCAGATGTTATTGCGGGTATAGCGAAATGATTGTGTTCCTAGCTCCAACAGTGCAGTAATATTTAACAATCCACAACAATACACACACTTCTAAAATTGAAATGATGGAAATAAGAAATATATAAATATTATGACGTGCAATGTCGGAGTGGCATTGCTAGAGGCGTCACTACAGACCCTGGGCTTGATTCCAGGCTGTATCACAACCGGCCGTGATTGGGAGTCCCATAGGGCAGCGCACAATTGGCCCAGCATTGTCCGGGATAGGGTTTGGGTAGGCCGTCATTGTAAATAAGAATTTGTTCTTAACTGACTTGCCAAGTTAAATAAAGGTTCAATGAAAATTTCATAACATTTAAGTGACTAGTGTTCCATGTCTATGTATGAAGGGAAGCAGCCTCTAAGGTGCAGGGTTGAGTAACCGGGTGGTAGCCGGCTAGTGATGGCTTATTAGAGATAGCCCCCTTTTTTTCAATTTTTGTCTAAATGACATACCCAAATCTTACTGACTGTAGCTCAGGCCCTGAAGCAAGGATATGCATATTCTTGGTGCCATTTGAAAGGAAACACTTTGAAGTTTGTGGAAATGTGAATTGAATCTAGGAGAATATAACACAATAGATCTGGTAGAAGAAAAACCAACCAGTCTTTTTCTACCAAAATCTTTGAAATGCAAGAGAAAGGGCATAATTATAGCCATCACTCTGGTTGTAATTCCGATAGTGTCCACAAGATGGCAGCAGTTTGTGTAAAGATTCAAATGGATAACTTGAAAAACGAATGAACAACAAGACTTTTAGTGTGAAGTACCCATGTACATTTGGGCAAATCGTGAAGGAGTCATTAGCATTCATATTCTCTTTTTCTGCAATAATATCGTCAAATCTGTATACTTTGACTTTGATTTAGCTTTCCAACTATTAGTAGCCATATTATAAGTTCAACATTTGCAAAACAACCAGTTTCCAAAACTTCATAACTCTGAATATCCTTATAATTATTGTCCAAAATGAAAAGGCATGCTATCGTACAAGGTTAGTAGCTACATTTTATGAAATATACATTATTTCCGGATAATCCCGTAAAGCCCAGCTCATTGTCTATCTAGCTAGCTTTGTTTGACCCCGATTGGTGCTTATTTGACAAAGATACAGTCGTTCAAGTGATGGCTGCCCGCGTCATCGGCGTGCCATGAAGGCGTCACTCTCTCACCAAATATGATGTCCTATAGGATATACTACACCCCTAATGAAATAGTGAAGTCTTGTTACCTTCTAGGATCTCTGAGGAATAGATACGAACGTGATTTGACTCGTTGAAACAACGTTTAGGGTGAGATATTTGCAGATTCCTTTCTTTGCAAATTGAACGAGTGGAAATACAAAATCGATCGTGCATGCTATATGGATCTTTTTAGGATATGAAAAAGGATTTTATCTAACAAAACCACACTTCATGTTATCGCTCGGCCCCTTTGGATGATAAATAACAGCAAGATTTCAGAATGTAAGTGAACATTTAACCTTCAGAGGTGAATTTATCAAACCTATCGCGAAGAAAAAAGTGTTTTGTTGTTAGGAGCTATCCTCAAACAATAGCATGCCATTTTTTCACAGTAATAGCTACTGTAAATTGGACAGTGCAGTTATATTAACAAGAATTTAAGCTTTCAGCCGATATAAGACACTTATATGTACCGACATTTGTTGTTTCTCTAAAATCTGCGATCTTGACATAACGCGCTGCATGATTTACAACTGTCCCGTTGACGGAATCCTTAAGAAGTTTTTAACTGTCTGATGGCCTTGAGATAGAAGCTGTTTTTCAGTCAATCGGTCCCAGCTTTGATGCACCAGTACGAACCAACACTTTCTGGGTGACAGCAGGGGGAACAGGCCGTGGCTCAGGTGGTTGATGTCCTTGATGATCTTTTTGGCCTTCTTGTGACATCAGGTGCTGTAGGTGTCCTGGAGGGCAGGCAGTGTGACCCCGGTGAGGCTGTTGCGC
The DNA here is from genome assembly GCF_016432855.1 of Salvelinus namaycush. NCBI lineage: Eukaryota > Metazoa > Chordata > Actinopteri > Salmoniformes > Salmonidae > Salvelinus > Salvelinus namaycush. Next base: position 8,518,710 of record NC_052323.1, read on the forward strand.
CTTCTTCACCACACTGTCTGTGTGGGTGGACCATTTCAGATCATCAGTGATGTGTATGCCGAGGAAATTGAAGCTTTCCACCTTGTCCTCTGCGGTCCCGTCAATTTGGATAGGGGTGTGCTCCCTCTGCTTTTTCCTGAAGTCCACGATCAGCTCCTTCGTTTTGTTGACTATCTCGTTATTGTTGGTAATCAGGCCTACTCTGTGTCGTTTGCAAACTTGATGATTGAGTTGGAGGCGTTTGTGGCTACGCAGTCATGGGTAAAAATGGAATACAGTAGGGGGCTGAGTACGCACCCTTGTGGGGCCCCTGCGTTGAGGATCAGTGAAGTGGTGTTGTTTCCTACCTTCACCACCTGGGGAGGGGCGGCCCGTCAGGAAGTCCAGGACCCAGTTGCACAGGGTTCAGATGCAGGGCCCCGAGCTTGATGATGAGCTTGGAGGGTATTATGGTGTTAATGGCTGAGCTATAGTCAATGAACAGCATTCTTACATAGGCATTCCTCTTGTCCAGGTGGGATAGGGCAGTGTGCAGTGCAATGGCGATTGCATCGTCTGTGGATCATTTGGGGCAGTAAGCAAATTGAAGTGGGTGTCAGGTAAGGTAGAGGTGATGTGATCCTTAACTAGCCTCTCAAAGCACTACATAATAACAGAAGTGAGTGCTACGGAGCAATAGTCATTTAGTTCAGTTACCTTTGCTCTCTTGGGTACAGGAACAATGGTTGACATCTTGAAGCAAGTAGGGAAAGCAGACTGGGATAGGGAGAGATTGAATAGGTCCGTAAACACTTCAGCCAGCTGGTCTGCGTATGCTCTACGGGGCGATAGTCATTTAGTTCAATTACCTTTGCTCTCTTGGGTACGGCTAGGGATGCCGTCTGGGCCGGCGGCTAGGGATGCCGTCTGGGCCGGCAGCCTTGCGAGGGTTAACACGCTTAAATGTCTTACTCACGTCGGCAACGGGGAATGGAAGCCCAGAGTCCTTGGGAGCAGGCAGCGTCAATGGCATTGTGTCTGTAGACCCTGCCACATACGTCTCGTGTCTGAGCCATTGAATTGTGACTCCACTTTGTCTCTGTACTGATGTTTTGCCTGTTTGATTGCCTTACAGAGGCAATAATTACACTGTTTGTATTCAACCATATTCCCAGTCACCTTGCCATGGTTAAATGCGGTGGTTCAGGCTTTCAGTTTAGCGCGAATGCTGTCATCTATCCACAGTTTCTGGTTTGGGTAGGTTTTAATAGTCACAGTGGGAACAACATCCCCTATACACTTCCTGATGAACTCAGTCACTGTTTCCATGTATACATCAATGTTATTATCCGAGGCTAACCGGAACATATCCCATATCCCTGTCCCATTATGCCTGGCGAAAACTAAACACTGCATTCCACAGTAAGAACCTTATACCAACGGTCAAGTATGGTAATGGTAGTGTGATGGTTTGGGGATGCTTTGCTTCCTCAGGACCTGGATGACTTGCCTTAATGGAAGGAACAATTAATTCTGTCTTTATCAGAGAATTCTACAGGAGAATGTCAGGCCATTCATCCGTGAGCTGAAGCTGAAGCACAGCTGGGTCATGCAGCAAGACAATGATCCAAAACACACAATCAAGTCTACATGAAAAGGGCTTAAAACCAACACATTTGAAGTTTTGGAATGACCTAGTCAAAGTCCAGACCTAATCCCAATTGAGATGTTGTGGCAGGACTTGAAACGAGCAGTTCATGTTTGAAAACCCACAAATGTCAAATGTCGCTGAGTTAAAGCAGTTCTGCATGGAAGAGTGGGGCGAAATTCCTCCACAGCAACGTGAGAGACTGATCAACAACTACAGGAAGCGTTTGGTTGGAGTCATTGCAGCTAAAGGTGGCACAACCAGTTATTGAGTGTAAGGGGGCAATTACTTTTTCACACAGGAGCATCGGGTGTCGCATAAAATAAGTATGTAATTGTTGTGTTATTTGTTCACCCAGGTTCCCTTAATCTAATATTATGTTTTGGTTGAAGATCTGATAACATTCAGTATCAAACAGTTGAGGAAATTATACTTTATACTTTTCACAGCAATAGTACGTCCAAAACAACCAGAACTGTTTCATGTGTCCTCTGTTCTTTTTTCATGTCAACGTGAAGACTGCAAGCCAGGCTTACACTCCCCAGCCCAGGCTTTCATTCAAACTCCACTAATGGCTTCTGCAGATTGTTGTTCTTTTTTATTGTGAGGATAAATCTGCTGTAACAAGCTGAAAACACCCGTAAATCTGGCACTGGGCTCAGGTTGCAAAGAGACTTTAAGGGTTAGCGTTGCTATGGTGATGCATCAATCCTTCTGCAGGCTGAGGAGTGTGCCATAAAAGAGTGGACTGTGTGTGACAGCGTTACTATTGTTATTGTGGGGCGACCATTAAAGCATTCTTTGAGGACACAGATTGAGAAGACCTACTTAACCTCTCCCTAGCATGTCTGCACTTTGGGCTTTACGTGCTTCTTTTGAGTGCACCAGCACATGTCCATCTTTGCTCACAATATCATTCATTCAAATACACTTTGTGGTACTTTAAATAACACCATAAATACTTGGAATATGAAATAACCATGTAAATATGTGGTAACTATTTCTACTTAACTAACTCATGAGAGATGGTAGCACATGTATGGTAATGAACGGAAGAAACAGGGCGTCTTTCAAGAAGTGCTTTAAATGATACTTATTGACATAGGCCAGAAGGAGTGCCCCCTACTGGCCCCTTGAACACCTTTCCAACAGCAACGGGTCTCCCATCCACATATTGAGAATGTTAAACTCTGCCTAGCATCAGATTAAAGCAAGGGTTGGGATGTAGGATAGCATGAAAAATGCCACAAACCAAATAAAATAAAAATACAATAAAATAAGATTAATTGAGGTATTTCAATAAGTGTTTATAAGGAATGCAGATGTATTTTAAAACCTAGTAGCTCTTGGAAAAACTGCTACAGTTAAATGGTAATAAGTGCCAAAATCAATCATTTTCTAAAAAAGGACATGGCATCCAATTTTCAGTATACAGTCGAACAGTGTCATGGGATTGGCACCTGACCCTGTATGCTGTCTAGTTGTGACACCTCAGTGATGGACACAGACTCTAATCAACTTTGAATTTGCCACTATCGAAAAACTTCAGCCCACACAACCATTTGAGAATGATCAAGCATGACTGACTTTACTGTCAAATTGGGAACGACAAGAAGTCATTGTGTACCTAATTTGAAGGTATTGACCACAGTGCTGGTAGATTGTACTTGCTCTTCAAGTGTGCTGTAATTACCTATGTTTTACGCATTTCCCAGAACACCTTTATTAGCCATAGCCTGCTGACCCTCTGTGCATCCTTTGGTTCCAGTTGACAGAGGATGGATGCCCAAATACCATGGTCTTTGACAATGGTTTAATGTGATATATCTATCGTTTAGGTAATTTGATCAAATGTTCCAAACCAATAGGGAGAAAAGGATTTGCACTCTGTGGAAAAAGTGGGATGAGTGAGAGTCATTATTGGGCAGTCATTAAGTCACCACCATTGGCTTGTCCATTTCATGTTATCACTGTGGACAGGACAATATCATTTGGGACCAAACCACCAGCACTTTTCATTTAAAAAAATTACATAAAAATGCAATTAAAATAAAATCATATTCTCAATCCTAAAAAATAGTCAGTAAATCGTATTGTTACTTACGAGAAAGCCTAGGTGACTTTCTTTTTCTTTTCTTTTTTACGGCAAGAGGATGGTCATTTTTATCTTGACTGCAGAGTAGCCTAATCATTTTGGGGTTATTTCATTTATGAATAAATGTTCTACCTTGTGCTGTTTTATTATTTTACTATAATTATGCTGTTGTGTAGTTGTTCAAATCAATCCAAATTCTCATCTTTCATCGTGGTGTTGGGAGCAGGTAGAATATGAAAAAGAATGTGCCCATAATGGATTGGTAAATTATTTCCCGCCAGAACCTATTGTGTCATCCATTTTACTCACTTGGGATGAATGTAAGATATAATATTCTGTTCTGCTTATTCTGTCACTAAAAGTGTGTAGCCCAAATTTCGCTACACTGCCACAAAAAATAGTAACACATGTTCCTTGTAAACTTTATTCATGCATTGAGTCATAATTCAGATTTTTTTAAATGTTATCTTTGTGCTCTGCTCAACATAATTTCTGAACACATAGCTATAGCTAGCAATCAGTGTTAGCATTCTATCCATGTAATGTTAGCTTTAGCGTGTTAGCTTACACCTACACTGTTTTCTTTCCTTTGGTAAAACGAGTATTCATTGTGTTTTCACTGGTCAGACACTGAGGGTTATTGCTTTGTTAACAGGTGTGGATGGAGTAAGACTGGTGGCCTTTTGATAAGACAATTGCAAATGGTTTGTTTTTTGTTTATTTTTCACATTAATGCATTATACTGTCAATTTGGTATCATTTAGATTTTAGTAAGACTATTAGTGTAAGCCATTACATACTATAAACTAAGACAGAGAGCCTGTTGTATTCTGTCTGTTTTTATAACTCTATTCAGCAGGCTGATAATACTGTATACTCAGATCCATCCATTCTATGTGGTGTCTCTATGCATAGCACAGAGTGAAACTCTGTAGCCTGCACTTCGTTGGAGATGGCATTGGGCTTCTATTACAAGGTAGGGCAAGAGTGAAAGCTGTCTGGTAGGTGGAAGTGATAGTGGTATTACCCTACGCAGCATGCTAGTTGACCTATTGTTGATATTATATTCATATCACGACCTCTAACTAAGGAGCATTCAACATTTTTTACTGCTCAGCCTTAATTTCTTCTAGTTCAATATTTTCTTTATAAGCCACACACGTCACTGGCATGGTAATTGTATAATCGTGTAACTGAACGATTATGGATTAAGACCAGTGGTGTAGTGGAGGGTAAGTGCAAGTAAACACAATGTACCCACCTTTTTTTATTTGCCCAATATGTTTACCCACCTTTTATGGAATAATGCATTGAAAGTATAGGAAGTGTTGCTTTTTTCAGCGCGACTGGCGATCAGAGGATACCCACCTATTTTTTTTACCACTACATCACAGGAGGAAGACTGCCATGACCACTCCAATACCTTGACTTTGTTGTCCTTAAGCCATCTTGCCAGAACTTTGGAAGTATGCTTGGGGACCCAGATATAACTTCCTGACTGATGTCTTGAGATGTTGCTTCAATATGTCCAAATAATTTTCCTTCTCATGATGCCATCTATTTTGTGAAGTGCACCAGTCCCTCCTGCAGCAAAGCACCCCCACAACATGATACTGCCACCCCCGTGCTTCACGGTTGGGATGGTGTTCTTCGGCTTGCAAACCTCCTTCTTTTCCTTCAAACATAACGATGGTCATTATGGCCAAACAGTTCTGTTTTTGTTTCATCAGACCAGAGGACATTTCTCCAAAAGTACGATCTTTGTCCCCATGTGCAGTTGCAAACCGTAGTCTGGCTTTTTTATGGTGGTTTTGGAGCAGTGGCTTCTTCCTTGCTGAGTGGCCTTTCGGGTTATGTCGATATAGGACTTGTTTTACTGTGGATATAGATACTTTTGTACCTGTTTCCTCCAGCATCTTCACAAAGTCCTTTGCTATTGTTCTGGCATTGATTTGCACTTTTCGCACCAAAGTGCGTTCATCTCTAGGAGACAGAACGCATCTTCTTCCTGAGCGGTATGACGGCTGCGTGTTGTTTATACTTGCGTACTGTTGTTTGTACAGATGAACGTGGTACCTTCAGGCGTTTGGAAATCGCTCCCAAAGATGAACCAGACTTGTGGAGATTTTTTTCTGAGGTCTTGGCTAATTTCTTTTGATTTTCCCTTGATGTCAAGCAAAGAGGCAGTGATTTTGAAGGTAGGCCTTGAAATACATCCACAGGTATACCTCCAATTGACTCAAATTATGTCAATTAGCCTATCAGAAGCTTCTAAAGCCATGACATAATTTTTTGACCCACTGGAATTTTGATACAGTGAATTATAAGTGAAAAGATCTGTCTGTAAACAATGGTTGAAAAAATTACTTGTGTCATGCACAAAGTAGATATCCTACCCGACTTGCCAAAACTATAGTTTGTTGAAAAACAAGTTTTAATGACTCCAACCTAAGTGTATGTTAACTTCTGACTTCAAGTGTATTATAATTGTGACCGCAGTCATTTGGCTGACCAATAACCGTCATCTGAAATTCCATGACCGTCACAGCCCTACATGAACAATGATAAGGTGGAGTTGGTGGTGTATTTCTGTCAGAAATGAATTTGTTGAAGTGGCTACTGTACCAAACTGTTGTAAAGTTTGAAACATTAAAATATATATTGTGATTAGCTTAGCATCACAGGAATTCAAAGATATTCAGTCAGACGACTGACCTCAGTTTGCTCTTCAAAAAGTCATCAGCGGTTGATGGGAACCACATGCCAGCACTCTGTTTCAATGAAGAGTTAGGTATAATGGAAGACTTGGAGAATGACATGGGTCCTATCAAGGTGAACTCTCTGTGATATATTCTGACGAGCTGAGAGTGCACCTCCCTCTCTAAGTACTCTGTCTTTTCTAGGCTATTAGAACGTTTGGCTCACGCTAGCTGTTGACAGAGGCCTTACAATGGATAAGTTCAAGAATGGCAGAATTGCCCTGGAGAATGTTTGAAGTGTGCAAGTACACCATATATACAAAAGTATGCGGACACCCTTTCAAATTAGTGGATTCGATTATTTCAGCGACACCCGTTGCTGACAGGTGTGTAAAATCGAGCACACCGCCATACAATCTCCATAGACAAAACATTGGCAGTAGAATGGCCTTACTGAAGAGCTCAGTGACTTTATACATGGAACCATCATAGGATGCCACCTTTCCAACAAGTGCCCTGGTCAACTGTGAGTGCTGTTATTTTTGAAGTGGAAACATCTAGGAGCAACAAAGGCTCAGCCGCGAAGTGGTAGGCCACACAAGCTCACAGAATGTGATCGCCGAGTGCTGATGCGCATAGCGCATAAAAACCATCTGTCCTCGGTTGCAACACTCACTAACAAGTTCCAAACTGCCTCTGGAAGCAAAGTCAGCACAATAACTGTTTGTCGGGAGCTTCATGAAATGGGTTTCCATGGCCCGAGCAGCCGCACACAAGCCTCCGATCACCATGTGCAATGCCCAGTGGCGGCTGGAGTGGTGTAAAGCTTGTCGCCATTGGACTCTGGAGCAGTAGAAACGCGTCCTCTGGAGTGATGAATCACGCTTCACCATCTGGCAGTCCGACAGACAAATCTGGGTTTGGCGTATGCCAGGAGAACTCTACCTGCCCCAATTCATAGTGCCAACTGTAAAGTTTGGTGGAGGAGGAATAATGGTCTGCGGCTGTTTTTCATGGTTCCGGCTAGTCCCCTTAGTTCCAGTGAACGGAAATCTACAGCATACGATGATATTGTAGATGATTCTGTACTTCCAACTTTGTGGTAACAGTTTGGGGAAGGCCTTTTCCTGCTTCAGCATGACAATGCCCCCATGCACAAATCCGAGGTCCTAACAGAAATGGTTTGTCGAGATCGTTGTGGAAGAACTGGACTGGCCTGCACAAAGCCCTGACCTCAACCCCATCGAAAGCCTTTAGGATGAATTGGAACGCCAACTGCGAGACAGGCCTAATCGCCCAACATCAGTGCCCGACCTCACTAATGTTCTTATGGCTGAATGGAAACTAGTCCCCGCAGCAATGTTCCAGCATCTAGTGAAAAGCCTTCCAAGAAGAGTGGAGGCTGTTATAACAGCAAAGGGACTCCACATTGTTTATCAGCAACTCCACATTGTTTATCACTCATCTTCACTAGTTGTTCTTATCATTGAACTTGGGGTCAAGTCAAGAAGGAAATATGTTACCTTTCAGTGTATGCTACATTTGACAGTTGAGTGACAGTTGAATACAAGAGCTTGTTTTGTATTTTTTACAATACGACTAATTGTTGAAGTCTCTCCAATACCACTCCCATTTAGATGTAAGTTGCTTAAAAAAAGGCTTTTGTGCATTTGATTAATTTCTAATTTTGCTATGGGAACGTTGTTCCTGAGCCTTCACATTGAACAAACTCAGCAAACGCCTGACCTCTCTCTGCCATGTCCCCTGTCCCATCATGGAATCCTTCCTCATAAAACAAAGTGATAAATGTTCAAAGGTGGACCAGGTTCATTTTATAAGATCCAAAGTAAGAGGGAAAAACGAAGTGATTGAGCAGGGAACATCCCTTGCTGCCGAGCCATTTCGTATTTGATTGATCTACAGCCAAACATGAAGTCTGTGATTGTGAAACGCTGGATCTGTTAAGGAACAACTGGCATTCATTAATGCGTTTCGGGGCAACTCAGACCAGGACCTGGCAGTCAATGTGAGAGTGAATGAATCAAGGGGAGGGTTAGTTGGAGACCAGTGAGGCTAGAGTGTGAGATCTCTCTTTCACCACCTGTTCTGGTTCCTTGTCAGGACACCTTGCTGGAAGTGGTCTCCGTCGAATATGGACTGCTCAGGTGGAGGATCACAGAACACATAGAATCAGATTCAAGAGCCAGAGGTTTTCTTTGATCTTATTGCGGTCAGTCTCGTGTTGATTTAGGCCCTAGGTGAAGTAGAAAGAAAATGCAAATTGGCCGTCATTTGACAGGCAACAAGTGCTTGACTTGAGACTGAAAGAAGTTTGCTGTACACAACAACCAGGAGCATTGTAATTTATTATTAAATTATTGAATAACAATTATTGAATTATTATTAAGAGGTTCTAGTTTGTACTATGTCAATATTTTTTACACTTGTGCCAAAGCTCTGAAAATGTGCCTGGCAGTTTTTAGGATATGGAATAAGCTTCCATTAATATATTCCTATTGTTGTATTTTTATTTTATCTTCCAATAGGTTTACTAGGAATCAGACCCAAGACAATTTCTGTCTCCTATCCCCAAAAAGGGTCATATCACATAAATCACACTTAAAACCCCTTCATTTTGTATGTCAAACCTGTCAGAACCTCAGGGCCTCACCACATCAATGTGATTGCTTCTCAAATCCTTTGACCCAATGAGGTGGTTGCCAGGATATAGCCCAACATTGCTAAAATCCCAGTAAATACTGGACTTAAGCGTCTGCTGACAGCTAAGTGAAATGCACATTTCCTGGCAGAATTATACTTTTTTTTAAATAAAAAAATAGCTGTAGTTGTGTGCCTTTCTACCAGAGCATCTGTTTGGGATCTGTTTTTATTTCCCTCCATTAAATTTGCCTTCCCCTTTCGAGATATGGCTCCCTTGAATGGTCACCCTTTCTGTGAATGCTGCAGGATATGAAAATGTTCATTCCGCATGCCAAAGCTGGTTATCGCCCTCATCAAGCTTTCATCAATTATTTAGGCCTTTCTCATGCGTGCTAGATCAAACATTGCCGCGAGTTTGCAATGATTTCTCAAGACTTCAGAATGAGACTTCAGCACTCAGAAGTGTGTAAAACAGTGAAATAAATGTGATGTTACCGAACGGAAATATCGAAGTAATAGAAAACTTTCAAAGAGAACGAGTAGAAAGTCATAAATTACAATCACATGTGAGTTGTCTTCCTCCCACAATGTTATTAAGAGGACATTAAGAAGAGCTGAGCACAAACAAAAAAGAATCAGAGTGTCTTGATGTCACAGTCGCCAGTGGTCTTTAAAATTCTCTCGAAGTCTCACGCTTCTTAATACATCTGTCATAGCTTGTCAAGCCTTGTATGACGAGTTGGATCTTTCAGGCAGTAACGTGTAACAATTTCCTGTAATTTCTCCTATCCATCTCTAATCTTGGCTAATGAAATTGTCATCCGACACCAAGTTTGAGGAACGCTTGGGGAAGAGAGTCTATAATTGCCAGGATAGAGCTGTGGTCCCAAGAGACCTATCTATCAGTAAATCTTGTTATTGTTCAGAGGATGAAAATTACATTTAGCTGGATTGTGATTTTCTTCCAATAAAATATTTTTTGTAAGCAAATATCCAACGTCTCAACAAGGTACTTGTGGTACATAAAGTTTTGTTAAGATGCATAATTCATGTGGAATCCTAAAATGGTCCTGAATAAAGAGAAACAGTAATGACGTTTTTTTGTAGGCACCATCTCCGCTATGGTTCGTTGGACAAAGCCTATGGAGAAATGAATGGCGTTTTTGTAGGGGTTTTGGACAAACACCCAAAATAAGGTCTGTGGTAAACAGGCTTAGGAGATCTTATACATTTTGTTCTATGAGATAATCTTCAACATCACTTATGATGAATTTTGAATCATTTATGTAATAAAAAAGCACATAAAGGCTTCATTTTATTACCTTTATTTAACTAGGCAAGTCAATTAATAACAAATTCTTATTTTCAATGACGGCCTAGGAACAATGGGTTAACTGCCTTATTCAGGGGCAGAACGACAGATTTTTACCTTGTCAGCTCTGGGATTTGATCTTGCGATCTTTCAGTTACTAGTCCAACGCTCTAACCACTAGGCTACCTGCCGCCCCTAACCACTAGGCTACCTACTATCCTTCATAATTCATAAAGGTCATGTTAACTGACTGATATTATCTCATAAGCCTGTGTTAACCTCAGACCTTATTTTTGGGGTTTATCCCAAAACCCCATTCATTTTCCCCATAGGGATGGCTGAACAAACCAGAGGTAACTAATTTCCGGGTTTTAGGACTACAAACTGCCGAGCTCTATAGATCTGGAATAAATCAACTCAGTTATACAGAAATATGCCTCTTCTATAGTAGTCATGTGTGTTATTACTAAGAGTACTCCAGCCAGGTGCGGTGGAATTAACATGTGCTCTATGGTGAACTTGATTCCACTGCCACAGTAGTTATTATGTATATAGTGCTCTTTCTATTTCCATGTTCATTATTTTATTTAACTTAGTCCTGCATGTTGGATCTCAAAGCCTAAGATTTTCACTGTAACCTGCAATCACACCTGCAACCCTGTACATGTGACTATTAAACAATCTGTATGTGAATCTGAATGTCTTGATCCTTTTTAAAATCATGTTAAAGTTGACTATTGGAGAAAATGAAATGGACGTTGTCATTTCATATAGAACCGTACAATGTTCAACAGAAAACATGGGATTCTCTTTGTTATCAGGCTATATTATACCCAACATTACTGGGTCTGTATCATCCCGATGTTAAACAGACACAATGCAGTAGCACAGATAGTTTGCCTAATAGAAAACCATAAGAACCCTTCCAGAAATACTTCTGTTTTAGAGGTCAAAAAGGTATGCTAGTCTACTGTTGCTACTGTAACAATTAACAAACTGTGAAAACTGCTCTTTATTAATATAGTATGGTCTCACTGTAGCCATGTCCTTTTCTGGAACCCCAGGATTTATGTTCCACGGGGAGAATGCTACCACCCCCTTTCGTGTAGCTGCTTTAGAGGCATTCTGAAATGATTTGGGGGTTATCGTAAAACAAATGATACATTTGTACCCCTGTCAACTGGGGGCTGTGAGTTGAAGATTTCCTCCTGGAATCATGCAAGAATGCCATATATTCCGACTGATTGCTACTCCCTCAACTGGAAGCAGAATACAGTACATCATTAAGGTGGAAATAACTTAGCCTTTGTTTCAGCTATTGTTCTGGCATCTAACAGCCTGTTTGATGTAACAAAGATCTATGCAAAGAGACAGACATTGAACATGTGTCTCGTGATGTACAGTCGGACTTTAGCAAAGGAAAGAATGAACATTAAACTTGTTTTGAGAGAGCTACATTTTTTTCATGTAGACTACTGTACAGTTGAACATCTCTCAAATTGTCCTTTGTACTGTATCTATAGATAATGTTTTGTAACTGCCACTACACATCCATCAAAGGTTGCATAAACTATGATGTTTTCTCTTCAATGTCTACTCATACCACCCTTTGATATATTTCCACTGTGCATATAGACAGGAACATTATTCTATCCTGTTGAGGATATATTTCATAATCATAATTTCATGAATTCTCCCATTGACAATGACAGTCCTGACATCCATTAAAAATGGGACAAACAGAAGTTCATTTGTGATCTCCAGCATATGCTCTGGCTCTGTAAATAGATCAATTAACTATTTGCATTCCTCTTGAAGTGTAAATGGTATCCCGACCTAGATCCTATTGTACTCGGAGAGATTAGCATTGTTTGAGCCATGCCTTTGGATTACACGGTGTGAGAAATGTGCCTTGAAGGTTCAAGGGTCCTGGGGAGCTGCTGCCGCTGCATCTCTGCCATGGTGGTGGCTGGTAATCCCCAGGCCAGAAGCAATAAAACTCTGGTTTCTACTGTACCTGCCAGCTGACCATCTTAGTATATTTGAAGCATAAATAGCATGAAATTCCGAGGGCCGTATCAAAGCCCCAGCCTTGTCTTTATGACATCAGAGCCCTTTGAAGTCAACAAGCATGAAGGCGCACTGGAGCTCTGCGTGGGTTCACAGCCTCGAAGGGGATCGCTTATAATTAGGGGGGTAGAGGTGGGGGAGAAGGGGAAGAGAGAAAGGATTATATCTATCACCATACTGACCGACTCCCCTCTAGAAGTCTGCCCACCATTTCCCTGGCAACATCTCCAACTGTTATGAGACTCGGCAATAAAGATGGCGGCGGTGGTGTCAACACAGCATGAAAGTGGGTATCAAATATTTTAGCCCAATGAGGAAAAGAAATGAATGCATGAAATGAATACATTTATGAGGATTCTGATGATGCCGTTTCCATTTTGCCCACTGCTGTGCATGTCTTCGTGGGTGTCATACTGCTGAATATTGCTGAGCCCTGAAGTCTGGCACTGTGGTGTGATTGAGGATTCACCAGGTGGAGGGGTTGCTACTAGCCTGTTCTCGTGGTCTAGACTGTGTGTGAAGTTTAGTCTGAGCATACATACACTTCTCTTGAGTTAACCATCATTTTATAGTTAATCCTGCCTGTTCTAATGCGTTTGAGGGTTAAACTCTGTATGGATACCAATGGGCTCTTTTCGAAAAAAGACAGTTTGGTCCCTTTTTACAAACCAAACCAATCCTGGTAGGTATAGTACATAGACAGAGGCTTGCTTTGAATCACTGGCTCCAGATAGATCAAACCCAATCAACAGTATGTTTGGACGTGTTGACAGAAGCCGGCTCTTCCAGCAAAGCACTCATTTGAGTCAAAACCAATGAGATGGCTCATTTGAAATGCACAAACCCACTATTCTGAGCAATTGGCTGCAGACATATAAATCACTTGGCCAATTATTAACTCTATGGAGCACACTATTCTTTTTAGGAAAAGCATGTTTTTCATGGAAACGATTGCAATCATTTAAGATGGAGAAATCAACAGCTTTTTTCATTTAGCTTCAAACAGAATATTTGTTGATTCCGAAAGAAATATGTGTCTTAAGGTTTTCGTGACTTTCTGTCGTGGTTTCACTCTTGTTGTTTATTTGGAAGTACTGAGTAGTGATGTTCTGGTCAGTACACTGAGTGTATTTTCTAGTAATGTGATAGGGTGCTTAGTGAGGCTGACATTTGATATTCTAAATGGTAATTATATTGTAGTAAAATGAATACAAACAGGTGTGCTACGTGCAAACTAGTTTCGGTAACACTTTCTATGAGATCCATACAATGTCTTATAGCAACCGTTATAACGCCTTATCATACACTACGAATGGGTTAACACATATAAGAAAGGCTGTTCAAATTGAAATTGAAACTACTGCAGTTTCCATGAACATATGTTGTTGTCAACTATTTCATGAACAAAAAATCTGTGCAAGGAAATCTGTACAAAATAAAATAAACTGATAGGTTGAGAAGTATGCCGGAGCATATGCCGAAGCAATTGACACAAAACACTGGTTTTCATTGGAATGTGTTTCTTGACAAATACAGTCATTTATTAGGGCACAGTATCAAAGCCAAACAAACTGTGTTTCTTCAGTTGGCCAGATTAAATGGATACACATGTTAATAATCCACATTGTTTCCGCGATTGTTTAAAAGGAAATATTGAAACATTTAAAACCAGGATCGAGTCTACAGTGGAATGTGCTTTAATTGCTGCGCTTGGCAGCAGAAACATATGCTTATTTGATCTTACCCAATGTTGGCACCACTGGAGTGAACACCCCCCCCTCCCTCCCTCCCCCACCATATACATTGTTATTTACTTCCAGGCTACCAAACAATAACTGTTGATGATAACAATGACCAAGCACGTTTTCCCAACAACGGCGTAGAGCCAAATTCCGATCGTTTCTGCGGCCTCCATGCAACACGTCTCTCACATCAAGAAGTAAAGTGAAACTCGTTACGATGAATGACTAGGGCATGTGAGGCTGCCGGATGGGAACGGTCGTCCAACACTGGGACGCAAACCCAAATCTCTGTGTAATGGCCCCCACCTGCCTTGTCAGTCACCGGAAGATTCCGCTTTTTAATCGAACAAACAACAATGAATCATTCGATCCCCGACCTGACAAATTGATTTGGATTCTCATCTGACGAGCCACTCTCCTCACAGTCTCTGGCTGATTATACTGGGCCCAAGTAGTCTTGAGCAGAAAAATAAGATGCAATAACTCAAGATGCAATATGGTTCCAGATCAAAAGAACCTGTCCACTAACTAGTGCAACCTTCACTTATAGTTCATCTCATTTTGTTCATATATTTTTGAATCTTTATCTTTAACTCTGCGTTGATGGTAAAGGACCCATTTCACTGTTAGTCTACACCTGCTTTTTTACAAAGCATGTGACGAATAACATTTGATTTGATTTGATTTGATTCGCCGATTTGGCTCATCTTAGGTCAGCAACCTTTGCTTTGGGTTTGTTTGCTTATATACATGATTAGAGTTTGGAGAACTGCCTGGCTTCTCTTCTAGCACTAGCAGCATAACTACTCCTCAACCGTTACGTGTCCTTCATTTTCAGTCAGCTATAGTTGAAATGCACCCATTGTAGTCAGTGAGACTTATTACACTGGCCCCAGCATTACCCAATAAAACAATATAGGCCTACTGTATAACCGTGACTTGCAAGTGCAACACAGCAGTGACGAATGTATAGATTCCAAAATAATCAATAAACTTCATCGTTTTATTCAATATTTCAAGCTACCCACACATTTCTGTTAAGTTAAGATGCGTTTCTGTTAGGACTTGCTGACTTCTTTCAAATAGTCCAAGACCAATACCGAGTGAAACGAGAGAACATTGGATGTAAAATAAGCACAAAGCTCATTTGGGAGACATTTCCCTGTCACTAAGATATGGACTCTTTATGAAATTGTGACTGACAAACACAACTCACATTCAGGCTTTCGTGCTCTCCAGACTCCCTGGAGGAAACGTCTTGATGTCCTCTCTGCCTGTCTGAATGATGATATCTAAATCTCAGCACAGCTGCCCTGCCAGAAACAATGAGAGAGTCACAGAGAGGGATCAGGAGTGGTAGAGACAACTCCTGCTACACTTGGGACATGCACAAGTCTCATTCAGAGACCAGTGTGAGATATGTGCATAGTTGTGAGCCCCCTGAATTTCTCTCACCCAGAGATTGAGCCCCCCAACTTAAGATGGGACAGCCTAGTATCCACATACCACTGGGTAATGTAGTTTATTGGTTAGGTGGCACTGTTCCAAGCATAACATGTTTCTTTGAGATGGAAAAAAAGAGGATACTTAAGATCTCAGAAACTGGAGAATGTAGCAAAATCCTCCCAATAAAAGAAGTGACTTTATGGATAAGATGACCACAATCTTCATGCCACAATGACTACTGCCCTGTAGCACTCACATCTGTATTCATGGTGCTTTGAGAGGCTGGTTATGGCACACATCAACTCCCCCATCCCAGCCACCCTAGATCCACTCCGAATTGCATTACACCTCAACAGATCCATAGACGACGCAATCTCAATTACTCTCTTCACTGACCTCACCCACCTGGATAAGAGGAATACCTATGTGAGAATGCTATTCATTGATTACAGCTCAGCGTTCAACTACATTGTCCCCTCCAAGCTCGTCGTCACCAAGCTTAGGACTCTGGGTCTGAATACCTCCCTCTGCAACTGGATCCTGGACTGACGGGCCGACCCCAGGTGGTGAGGGTAGGCAACATCACCTCCACCACACTGACTCTTGACACAGGGGCCCCACATGGGTGTGTGCTTAGTCCCCTCCTGTAGTCCCTGTTCACCAATGACTGTGGCCACGCACCACTCCAACACCATTATCAAGTTCGCTGACGTCACGGCGGTAGTAAGCCTGATCACCGGCAGCGATGAGTCATCCTACAGGGAGGTCAGTGACCTGGCAGTGTGCTGCCGGAGCAAGAACCTCTCCCTTAACGTCAACAAGATCGTGGACTACAGGAAAGGGTGGAGGGGGGGGGGGGCGAGCACACCCACACCCACATCGACGAGGTGGCAGTGGAGCAGGTAGACAGCTTCAAGTTCCTCGGTGTCCAAATCCCTAAAGACTTTAAATGGTCCAAACACACACACACACGCACATAGTCGTGAAGAAGGATCGACAGTGCCTCTTCCCCCTCAGGAGGTTAAAAAGATTTGGCATGGGACCTCAAATCCTCAAAAGGTTCTACAGCTGTACCATTTAGAGCATATTAACTGGCTGCGTCACTGCTTGGTGTGGCAATAGCACCGCCCATGATCCCATGGCGCTACAGAGGGTTGTGCGGACAGCCCAGTACATCACTGGGGCTGAGCTCCCTGCCATCCAGAACCTCTATATCAGGAGGTGTGAAAAGAAAGCCCGGAAAATCGTCAAAGACCTCAACCACCACAGACTATTTTCCCTGCTGCCGCACAGCAAAACTACCGTTGCATGAAGTCTGACACCAACAAGCTCCTGAACAGCTTCTATCTCCAAGCATTACGACTGATAAATAGTTAACAAAATAGCTACACAGACTATCTGAGTTAACCTTGTATCTTTATTGACCTTTTATTTAAATCTTTGCACTGTCTCTACGCACACTCACTGGGCCCTACACACTCACACACACTGTCACTCCAACACACACACAAAAACATACTCTATCATCTGCTCACTCACACATAACATGCACATACACTATTTAATTCCATTAAAAAACCTGCCGTTTCCAGCTACAATAGTCATTTACAGCGTTAACAATGTCTACATTGTATTTCTGATCAATTTGATGTTATTTCAATGGAACAAAAATGTGCTTTTCTTTGAAAAACAAGGACATTTCTAAGTGACCGCAAACTTTTGAACGGTAGTGTACATGTATACTGACTCTAGACACCCACACACACACTCAGATATAAGCTGCTGCTACTCTGTTTGTCTTATATCCTGTTGCCTAGTCCACTTACCCCTATACCTTTCTACCTCCATCACTCCAATATCACTGCACATGTAAATATGTTATTCGAACTGACTTTATAAATATTTCCTGTATATAGTATGCTTACTTACTTACTTTATTGTGTATTTCATAATTCCTATTCTTATTTCTCATGTGTTTTTTTCGAGTACATTGTTATTGATTATTGCATTGTTGGGTTTTGAGTTTGCATTTCATTTCATTTCACTGTACTTGTGCATGTGACATTAAAACTCTGTCAGGAAACGGTGGAAGTCCTCAGCCACTGAAACGTTCTGACGCTCGCAATACATAGCATCATGATGAATCGTAATGAATATGGAATTGAAATACATATCGTATCAGCACCAAAGTACCGTGATAATATCGTATCATGAGGTCCCTGGCAATTTCCAGCCCTAATGAAGACATTTTTATCTTCCTATTGCACACATTTCTGCAGATACAGTCAGGTCCAAAATTATTGGCACTTGATAAAGATAAGCAGAATAGACTGTAGGCTGTAAAATAAATAATTTAATTTAAATACTGAGTTATATTGTATGCTATTAAAAAATATATATTTTAAACAAATACAATCACTCAAGGAAAGATTTTGTTTAACAAGTAATAAAAAATAAAAAAAATTAAATGCCACAAAAAAATATATACCACTTACCACTATTAGGGCAACAATTACGACATTTAAACCCACTGGAACAGTGATACATTTTCCTGATATTGGACGCAAGTGTATCTTGTTCCCACGCACAGTGAGGAAGGTTTCATCTTCTGGTCACCAAGTCTCCAAATCTACAATCAGACACCACCTCCATGCCAATAGGCTCTCTGGAAGGGTTGCCATAAAAAAAAGACTTTATTGAGAGCAACCAACAAAACTCCTAGTTTACTGAACGGCATTGGCACTTGGATTGGAACCGGTGTTATGGTCAAATTACACACTCTATGGCATCAAAAGAAGAATGCATATGCAGAAAAGAACCTCATTCCTACGGTAAAATATGGTGGTGGATCTTTGATGTTATGGGGCTATTTTGCTTCCACTGGTCCTTAGGCCCTTGTTAAGGTCAACGGCATCATGAACTTCACCCATTGGGCTGTTTTGCTTCCACTGGTCCTGACGCCCTTGTCAACAGCATCATGACCTCTACCAAGTACCTGGACATTTTAGGCAAAAACCTGGTTGCCTCTGCCAGGAAGCTGAAACTTGGACGCAAGTGGTTCTTCCAGCAAGACCCCCAAGCACACATCAAAATTGACAAAGAAATGGTTAATTGACCACAGAAGAAACATTTTGCAATGGATATCTCAGTCACCGGACTTCAACCCCATTAAAAACCTGCGTTTTGAACTGAAGAGGGTGGCCCATAAGCACAGACCGAAGGATATCAAGGATCTGGAAATAATCTGTATGGAGAAATAGTGAAGATCCTTCCCAATGTTTTCTCCAATCTAATAAAACATTTTTGAAAAAGACTCAGTGCAGTTAATAAATCATTTTCACACCTATCTTTTTGAGAAACGTTTTTTTATTACTTGGTAGTGCAGTCAAATGGCCTCATGGGTGGAAAACCTGCCGAAAACCCGGTGTTTCTATTTCAAACAGTTTTGTTATATTTCAGTCTTCTGTGATGTATATAGAGTGCAGTATTTGGAATGCAAGCTCAAAATTGAATGCATTTGAACTCTATATCTGACATTGTACTGGTGTCTTCTTTTTTGTAAGCCCATAACCATGTGTGTGAGGTGTATATGAAGTAGATTTATTAAGACTACCAAGAAACACTCTGTGTGAACCTTTTACCGCCCACTGCAGTAAAAGGTTAAACAAAAGCTCTTTCTCTGAGTAATTCTATTAGTATGAAATAATATAATTTTCAGATTTTTTTGAGCATACAATAAAGCTCATTATTTGTATAATTTATTTAATGTAGTCTTTTTTTGCTCATCTATCAAGGGTGCAACTCATTTTGGATCAGACTCTATATGTCCTCTATTTGTGCCTTTTTAACATCTTGTGAAGAAAGGCATCAATCACATCTCCATCATCATTCATCATCCCCATAATAGGTGTTGAATTCACTATGATGGTTGAGTTCTATGCATAACCCCCAAAATGGTGTCTGTGAGTTAGACTCTTAACACATTGATGGTTTCATGCTGCAGTGCAGTGTTAAAGAGCTCATGAGTTGAAGAGTGCCATCAAATTGTGGGTGTGGAGAAGCAGAATGGTTGTTTATACCCTCTGTAGGGGGACAGTCATTCGGTCAGTCCCACTACAAGTGGCCTCCAACCCACAGACAGGAAGTGCTTTGTCGTTTTTCTTTGTGCCCCTTGACACCCTGGCCTGTGTGTGCGCACACGCACAGACAGACACACTTGCGTGCGCACACACACGCACATTACAACAAGCAGGCTTCTCTTCCTAGAGAACTGGGCCTCGTTTTCCAGTTGCAATGTAACTTAAGCATTACGATGAGCGTACCAGATGCATCGTTATGTACGAGCCAACTTTTTAAGTGTTTCCCAAACAAGCATGTAGCGAGAACGTTCACTAAGTGCATCATTAGGACATGTGTCGATAGTGATAGGATCGAAAGAAACGTAGCGCTGCTCTCGGATCAGCTTTCTCCATTCAAATATTGCCTTAGCATTACAATGATTCCACAATACTGGCGACAGATCAGCTCCTAGAGAGATATTACCACCTATGGTTGCAAATACTGAGGCGGCTTATTCTAAATACTTACTCTATAAGAATGCACTAAATCAAGATTTGGCACATCATTGCGCACATGTTGTTACATATCATGAAATATATTGAGGCAAAAATTACAGACTGTAGTCTAAAATAACCAAAATATAATTTAATTGAATGAACATAAAAAAATAAAAAATAAAAATTGGTAAATATGTAGGCTTATGCAGCCTATAATGTATGTATCTTTTGCAGTCATCTCAGTTTTCATTTGAAGCGTTGTTTCATCCTTCGCTTGTTTGTAACAATTCCAAAGACATTGTCAACTTTGTATTTTGTCGTCAACTTCATTCTGAAGTTATTGGCGGTCACATAAACCTCTTGATTCTGTGTTTAGCGGAGAACGTCTCTGTGTGTGTGTGTGTGTGTGTGTGTGTGTATAAAGTGATGTGGAAGGGCAAAAAAGCATCTAACGACGTGCTTAACTGTTCTACTAGTGGTCTGAGGCAGTCGGTAAATAAGGAGTGTCTTCAGGTGCGACTTTAGTAACAATGGTTTTGGGAAACGATGATCTAAACGCTACGAAAGCTCTGGGAAACGAGACCCTGATGGTTTTAGACAACATTTGAGTCATGCTGAGTATCTGCTATCTTTTCTTGACACCTTATTAGAACAACTGCTATTATTTAGTTAGTATCTGGGGGCAATTGGCCAGAAGCCATTCATTTGACAAAGTCTATGTATAACCTGTCAAAGTCTTTTTACCTCTGAATAAAGTCAACCTGAGCCCATTCCTCTGCTACGCCAGATGGACATAGCAAGCAATCTGGCTTTTTAATTTGGAATGTGATGATAGCTGTGGCTTCTGTAACATTATGGAGCAGTGGGCTCCCTTTCTGTCATCATAATGGCAGTTTCTCTTTGTGCTTTATCAGATCTTACATTAGTGTGTTGCTACAATGACTGCCATTGCTCTACAATTCAGTGCACTCATGCATTCTAGCAACGAAACGTACTGTATTTACACACTGCTGTAGAAGAAATCGTCAGGAGGGACAAATATAATTTTAAGGCTGTTTTAGACATTTCCCTCTCAGATACGTTTTCCATCACACAACACCCACGTGCATGAAGCTTCTCTGTTCATGCTTTAATAGGGAAATTTGAGATACTATTGAGTCCAGAGCTTAGACTGTCACATCATATGACGCGCTGCAACTAATGCAACCGACAAATGGGCATATCATAGATCCCAGTTTCATAGCTATCCTCCCATAGAAACAGGTGGCAGCCGTTGAAAGACCAGATGTCCCGCTACAGCCGTGGTAAAATGTGTCTGTCGCAATACAGCAGGGAACAATGCGTGACGAAGACCGAAGGTGGTCCGGCTTGCGTTGAAGCTCCAGGAGGGGCTGGGAAGGGGGGGGGGGGTCTCAGCCTGCCCTGGTGGGCATTGGAAGCTAGTCGAATGAAACACGTCAATACCCCTCCGAAAACCATTCTATTTCCCACTTTGAGGAAATGGGTGCTTTTCAACACATAGACGCCATCCCAAACATTCCAGAGGCCCGTGCCAGACAATGCTCAAAGTCCAGCGTTTACTTTGTTAAAAATATCAGCTTGTTAATGCCACTGTGCGAAACCTGCTACGACCATTTGCTCTTGTTGTATAAATAGACACAGGCATTACCGGTCCAATGGAAGTAAGGTTATGGCGCGGCGCCAACCTCCGGTAAAGGCTGCATAGTGCCAGGTGGCAGAAGATCAAGCCACAACCAACACGCACTGTTGAGCGAAATTAGCCCTAACACTTTTGCCCCCTGTTAAATATCACCAGCTTGAGCGTTGCCTTTGACATGGTGTTGTCTCTGTCCTTACCAACACTAACACGTAATTGGTGCTATTCACCAAAGGGGTGTGTTTAGTTGTGTTTACCATCCACTGACCTCTGACCTTAAATCAAATGAAGCTGGTGCTGGTCGTGAGATGTGGATCAAATTGTGTCAGATCTTGCCAGTAATGTTTACAGCAATGTGGACATTATGAGAAGAAAATAAGTGGGTGACCAGCGAAGACAATGCCGAAGTTAAAACTGCAGGTCTGATGACAATTTCAATGATTGCTTAGGACCATGTAAAAAGTTCCTCAGATTTTTTTGCTAAGCTCATTGTGAGTACTTATCATTGTTTGAAGTAGATCAAAGGGACATAATAGCTCACACATTGACATGCTTCATGGGAACAAATCATTCTAGATTGACTGGCCACGTCTATTTGTAAAGACAAGTGCGACATACTTGAATTCTTTCAGCTGCACACGTGCTTTACAGACATGTTCTGCTTGTGATGCACCCTGTGCTGATAGCACAGATAGCGTTATATGAACTGTGTATCAGAAACCTCAGAAAATCTGCATGCAGTGAAATCTGGTAGAATGAACTCAGCTACACTATGTATACTTGTAAATTAGACATATATTAACAAATGCAACCTTACAGTCACATAACATGCCTTGACCAAAACCTTGTATAGTAGTGTACACAATGTGAAACAATCTATTATACCATTGGACCAGATTGTACCATTCTACCATTTTGCTTCAATTGTTTGCTTCTCATGTCTGGCTAACAAAATTGTACCTACTCAGTCAAATCTGGTCCAATCTGAGGGCCATCCATAATGAGGGTCTTCTCGTTATGTAACATTTCTCACTCACTGTGACATACCCCTACTCACCCACAGTGACATAGGAGAGATGCTGCATGCCAAATCTATGCAGAGGCGCAATCTGTGATATCGGCCCTAACCCTGACGTGGCTTGTCAGTCACGTGCAGACTTACACGGTATGGAGGAGGGATATCATTCCCAGCTTCTGGATGGATCCTCTTTCCATAGAAGACTGTCACTCGCTCTCTCTATGGACTCCATGTACCGGCAGGTGCCCAATCAGTCAACGAGGATTTCGCTTACTGTTTGATACCATGGCAACACTCCTTGGAGACAAACACTCACTCCCACACTCAACCCTAACAAGACATATAGACCCTAAGCATGTTCATGTTCGTGGCAGAATTGCTAAAGAGGAATTGCTACAGATGTAATTTGATCCGTCTTTTGATGCAGAGAATGTTCCTGCACGGCAGGAAATGCGAACTTGTGGTGTATTTGATTTTCAAAAAGGCTTCTAAAGTTTGTCATTTCCACTTTAAAATGTAAGACTTGATTTTCCCTAATGAAAATTGTATCAGCCCCTACAAAAATGTCCATTATAATCCACGTAATAGGCTTTAGAAGGCATGTATATTATCCATGACGTATATGTTCCAATATTCACTTGCGCTTACATGCAGTTCAGTACTTAGGATCTTCTATAACGGTAGTGTGGTATAGAATTGCATTCGGATGTGAGAAATACTGTTAGTGCACTCCTAATGGTGTTGGCTATAGTGTACTTTATAACCCCAATACAGTGTAAATAATCTAACATTATATTCTTGGATCTCAGGTTTGTTTGAATAAACTTCAAATTCTGATGTAATTGTGATGAAGGCAATGATAACACTTCATTGGAATGTTATACCTACATACAGAAGTGTTAAACAGGACTTGGAACATGACATTTCATGGCATGGCAATTTATTAAAGCATCACGGGTCTCCCCTATAAATCTGTTTTGAAGCATGGTATTTTTGAATCATGACAGAACACCCCCATATAGTTCTGTGACAGTCATTGAATTTTGGATGACAGTTATTGGCCAGCCAAATGATTGTGGTCACCATAAAAAACGTTTGAATAGCAAAAAAAATGTTTAAAAAAATTTGCTGCCATAGATTTATAATGCATTCATTATATTTCAATGTGTGCTGCTGATGCAGGGAGGGGGTGTTGGTCTAGGCAACCGAAGACTTGTTTCCTACAACACCTTGCTTGTTTCAGCAAAGAGCAACAAGGTTTCATCCCGTTGTTGAGAGTCCATGTTACCTCAGATTATGACTTTTTTTTACGGGTATGACTGTTATTTTATTTTCATGACGGTCTTCATCCATACCATCGGTTACATGGTTAATGTGCTAGCCCTACTCCCAACAGTGTTACCAAACTGAGTGACCACTTACTTTGAGAGCAACAGTATATTCGATGGAATCAGAAACTCCCATGTTGTCAGTTAGTCAATAAACCAGGCGCAACAGGTCCTTCATACAAAACTCATTTCAGTCACCAGGGGTCAGACCTCAGCTTGGTGTCAATCATTGCCAACCCAAGGCACTCAACTTCATGATCATTCCCCAACTTGATCCCGGTAGAGCTTGACTAAAGATGTGTAACTTGATTTGCGTCTCTCCGATAGGGGAAGACCTGCAGGGGTAGTGTAATGAAGGACACTTCATTTATAACTGCTTGGTGACAGGAACCTAATCAATCAGAGGTGGCAATTTCCACCCTCCACTAGCCCAAAGAGTAACAAGCCTAATCCTGAAGGCTAACAACTCAACTAGCCCAAAGAGTAACAAGCCTAATCCTGAAGGCTAACAACTCAACTAGCCCAAAGAGTAACAAGCCTAATCCTGAAGGCTAACAACTCAACTAGCCCAAAGAGTAACAAGCCTAATCCTGAAGGCTAACAACTCAACTAGCCCAAAGAGTAACAAGCCTAATCCTAAAGGCTAACAACTCAACTAGCCCAAAGAGTAACAAGCCTAATCCTGAAGGCTAACAACTCAACTAGCCCAAAGAGTAACAAGCCTAATCCTGAAGGCTAACAACTCAACTAGCCCAAAGAGTAACAAGCCTAATCCTGAAGGCTAACAATTTACAGCCTTGATCTAGGCCTACAACCTCATTAAAGGGAAACTGAAGAGAGGGAATTACAAACTAATTGACCACTGTCAAAACATTCCATTATGGTTTTACGAGGTCTGAATGGTGATGAGGTAAAATAAGGCCCCATTCCCTTGGGCTTGCTCGGGCCATTACTGCAGTTTCTTCTCTTAGAAGGAGAGAAACATTGCTGTCTCACAATGAAGCACCCAATAATATCACGTCTCTATACATGCACAACATTCCTTGACAATTAATGTTTTTGTGAATGATGATTGAGGCTAAGAACAACAGAAGTTTCAAGATATGATGTCTATTCTGCAGCGTGCCACATATGAATGAAAAAAGAGATATTTTTCAATTAAAAACATATCCTAGCATTCTGATCCAGCCTAATCATATGTGCTTTTGTAACATAACAAATGGCTTGTTATTCTATGTTAATGACCGGAAACAACGGTGCACCAGCTAAAATGTTAACTTAAACCTTAAAATCTGAGAGACCATTTGGAGCACAAATTCCATGTTTGGTTACCTATAATAACAAGAACTATTCAATTATTTTATCATTTTAATTTTCTGCAATACATGTTGGGTATATAGCTTTACACAAATATACAATACCATAAATTAAAATACATGAAACAATACATTGGCTAATATCATAATGGGCAATCTTCATTGAATCGCCCACAATCAAAAACAACAAGTGGATAAGCCAAAAGTTCTGCTGCTGGTAGCTACACACTTGTATGTCATTTTTCTTTGCTGGTGTCAAACTGTCAGTAAGCAGCCTCACAGATCCGAGCTTCACTGCATTGGACACACAACGTAAACAACTCTATGTGCCTGTGAAACAAAATGGTGACATATATCAGAAGAATTTCAAGAGATGCTATGCATTTTTCTTACCTCAAGGTGTCAACCATAAACAAATGACATGTCCCCTTCCCACTCATGCCGTCGTTTACAGCTGTTTCTGCCCACTGTAAGTGAGATATACCCATAAGACAGCTAGTGTGCTGTCTTAAGCCCGTGAAAATGTGCTGCAAGGGATACATTCCGAGCAGTCAGAGGAGCTGTCAGTATGAGAGAATACCCTAGTCATTACCACCTTTAGATCTAGCTTGCATGCAAACTGTGGTGCCCCCCTGGTGAGCTGGAGTTGGACTTTCCCACAGTTAGGAGATCCTGACTTTTATGGCTGGAAGCTACTTCCTTCACTTCCTTGTAGCATTTTCATTGAAATGATGTGTACTGTGTATATCTGTACTATAGCTATATTGTAGCATTAGTGGTCAAAGATATGTCATATTTAGGTTTTATTTTTTACGTCAGATGAGCAGTGGTTTACTGTCGGGGAAACCAAAAATATGTTAAACTGATATTATATGAAGTCTAATAAGAAGCGTGAGCTGGCTCACACCCAGAGAAAATTATTTAGTGTAGATGTGCTGACTACTGGTGAATAAACTGTAAGCTATAAAAACAAAGAGAGTCGCACACCATATATATTACCTCCCAGTAATTTATTGGGTAAAAAACCACCAACGTTTCGGCATCACTGTTTCTGAAGGCACAATGATGCTTACGAATAGTGTTTGTATAGCTTACAAATATAAGAGGTTGGGCCAGTAACTGAAAGGTTGCTGGTTCGAATCCCCATGCTGGCTAGGTGAAAAATCTGTTGATGTGCCCTTGAGCAATGTGCTTAACACTAATTGCTCTTGTAAGTCACTCTGGATAAGAGCGCCTGCTGAATGACTAAGATGTCAATGTAATAGTCAATAACATGATCCTAGAGCGATGATTGTTACAAATAAAAATATAGCATGTCATTTGAGATGGACTTGCTTGATACAGTTGTCAGATGTCCTTAAGGGTGTCTAATAAGTGCAGGTTACAAGATGGTTCTGAGAAGTAACAGATAGCAACAGCACACCCCCATACAATAAGGCAACAAGTCTGGAGTGGATTTCACATTCATGGCGGAACATACTCTAAACCTATTTTTACTGTCCTGATCTCAGGCGGCCCTGGACAAGATCCAGAATGGCTACAGTAATATTCTGTGCTAATGCTGCCCATTGCTGTTCCCTCTACTGGGAATAGACGAGAGGCCGGAGCATAGCACAACCGAAAGGGGAGGGACGATACCGATTTAGAGTTCCCCAAACTTCCCCAATCTGTATTTGCACTATGCACATGGATGCACGAGTAAAGGCAACAGCATGCTTCAGTTCGGCTGGTGCCTAGCCGAACTCGGCTAGATGAACCGAATGAGCGGCAATAGCACGTTGTCCATTTTGAGACGCCATAGCCAGTAAACACTTCCTCAAAATAGTCAGAACTAATCTAAGATATCTCAAGAAATCTGTCATTAATTTTGACGCTTTTGCCTAAGCGATCTGCGCAACTTTACATCTAACTAAGATGTTTGTTGCAGTATTTTTCAAAGAAAATGTGCATCAAAACGAGTCATCTCTCGTTGAATGACAACAAAGACTTTATTGAAGAATCCCTACTGTTGACCAATTACTGACTAAGGGGCATAGACTTCAGCTCCGAACTTCGGCTTTCCTCCAGAGAAAATGTATGCCTGAACAGCCGAAAAAAAACTCACCGAAGGCCAAAACGAACAAAATGTCATCGTAATATATGCATGAAGTCTACTGGACTGTATCAGCTGGGAAGCACGCGTACGCCCTTAGTCCCACACTACCCCATATTCTCTCCATGGTGTTTTTTTGTTTCCAGGTAGCCCAGGCCATCCCCTTTCAGCAGCGATCGGCATGCCTGCTCCTTCAATAGTCAAACTCCCCCACTCTTTAGTTACACTGGATACCTGATTAGGAGGGGCGGCCAGCTCAACTGTTGACCGAATCGGAAGGTGGAATCGCCAAGAGGGCATTGCGAATGAAAATGATGAAAAGGCTGCCTTTCGACGTGTCTCCAAAAGTATCCAGTGGATTTATGGCTGGGTCCTGGGTCCTCTATTTTCTCTTCTCCCATGGAGATAAAGGCGTTTTTCTGAAAAGCTGCAGGGGCTTGGGGGTAGTTAAAGGGCACACTCAGCTGCTAGATTAACTCATCAACACCGCATTGCCGGATGTCAACAGAAATGTTTCACACACAAGACCGACAAGGAATGAATACCATTTGGAGGTCACAAGTGGCAGCCCCTCAGTCCTTCAGTCGTTTTAAATGTTAGTGTCTGCCTTTCAAGAGCAAGGATGTCACCTCTAAACCTTTGAGAGGAAAATAGATCTGTGTTGGATGCTACTTACCTCGTGTCTCTGTTTCAACTGCTCATTACGGTGTGGAGTTATTCATTTAATGGATTGAGTACTGTCTGAATAATTATCCTCCAGAAAAGTTCAAATGCTGTATCTATTTGAAAAGAATTGGAGATATACATGTAACGAGCCTCCTCCTTCTCTTCATCCGAAGAGGAGTAGCAAGGATTGGACCAACGTGCAGCGGGTTGTGAATACATAATGATACTTTATTAACAAGACGAAACTAAACACACGAAGAACACTTGATAATTTTACAAAACAACAAAACGAAGTAGACAGACCTGAACGAGATAACTTACATAAAACATGAAGAACGCACGAACAGGAACAGACTATTACAAACGAACGCTACAGTCCCGTGTGGTGCGCAGACACAGACACGGACGACAATCACCCACAAACAAACAGTGAGAACAACCTACCTTAATATGACTCTCAATCAGAGGAAACGTCAAACACCTGCCTCTAATTGAGAGCCATACCAGGCAACCCAAAACCAACATAGAAACAGAAAACATAGACTGCCCACCCAAAACTCACGCCCTGACCAATAAACACATACCAAACAACAGAAAACAGGTCAGGAACGTGACAGAACCCCCCCCTCAAGGTGCGAACTCCGGGCGCACCCCTACAACTCAAGGGGAGGGTCTGGGTGGGCATCTGTCCGCGGTGGCGGCTCCGGCGGCGGACGAGGACACCACTCCACCACTGTCTTTGTCCCCCTCCTTAGCATCCTTTGAGTAGCGACCCTCGCCCCCGACCATGGTCCAGGAACCTTCACTAAGGCCCCTCCTACATAGAGGAGACAGCTCAGGACAGAGAGGTAGCTCAGGACAGAGAGGTAGCTCAGGACAGAGAGGTAGCTCAGGACAGAGAGGTAGCTCAGGACAGAGAGGTAGCTCAGGACAGAGAGGTAGCTCCGGACAGAGAGGTAGCTCCGGACAGAGAGGTAGCTTAGGACAGAGGGACAACTCTGTACTAGTGGCAGCTCCGGACTGAGTGGCAGCTCCGGACTGAGTGGCAGCTCCGGACTGAGTGGCAGCTCCGGACTGAGTGGCAGCTCATGACTGGAGGGCAGCTCATGACTGGAGGGCAGCTCATGACTGGAGGGCAGCTCATGACTGGAGGGCAGCTCATGACTGTAGGGCAGCTCTGGCAGCTCCTGACTGGCTGGCGGCTCTGGCAGCTCCTGACTGGCTAGCGGCTCTGGCAGCTCCTGACTGGCTGGCGGCTCTGGCAGCTCCTGACTGGCTGGCGGCTCTGGCAGCTCCTGACTGGCTGGCGGCTCTGGCAGCTCCTGACTGGCTGGCGGCTCTGGCAGCTCCTGACTGGCTGGCGGCTCTGGCAGCTCCTGACTGACGGACGGCTCTAGCGGCTCCTGACTGACGGACAGCTCTAATGGCTCGGGACAGACGGGCGGCTCTAATGGCTCGTGGCAGACGGATGGCTCAGAAGGCGCTGGGCAGACGGATGGCTCAGAAGGCGCTGGGCAGACGGATGGCTCAGAAGGCGCTGGGCAGACGGATGGCTCAGAAGGCGCTGGGCAGACGGATGGCTCAGAAGGCGCTGGGCAGACGGATGGCTCAGAAGGCGCTGGGCAGACGGATGGCTCAGAAGGCGCTGGGCAGACGGATGGCTCAGACGGCGCTGGGCAGACAGATGGCTCAGACGGCGCTGGGCAGACAGATGGCTCAGACGGCACTGGGCAGACGGATGGCTCAGACGGAGCTGGGCAGACGGATGGCTCAGACGGAGCTGGGCAGACGGATGGCTCAGACGGAGCTGGGCAGACAGGCAGTGCAGAAGGCGTTGGGCAGACGGCCGACTCTGACCCGCTGAGGCGCACAGTAGGCCTGGTGCGTGGTGCCGGAACTGGAGGTACCGGGCTGAGGGCACGCACCTCAGGGAGAGTGCGGGGAGAAGGAACAGTGCGTACAGGGCTCTGAGGACGCACATGAGGCTTGGTGCGTGGTGCAGGCACTGGTGGTACTGAGCTGGGGCGGGAAGGTGGCGCCGGATATACCGGACCGTGTAGGCGTACTGGCTCCCTTGAGCACTGAACCTGCCCAACCTTACCTGGTTGTATGCTCCCCGTTGCCTGACCAGTGCGGGGAGGTGGAATAACCCGCACCGGGCTATGTAGGCGAACCGGGGACACCATGCGTAAGGCTGGTGCCATGTAAGCCGGCCCGAGGAGACGTACTGGTGGCCAGATATGTAGGGCCGGCTTCATGACATTTGGCTCAATGCCCAATCTAGCCCTACCAGTGCGGGGAGGTGGAATAACCCGCACCGGGCTATGAACACGTACAGGAGACACCGTGCGCTCTACTGCGTAACACGGTGTCTGCCCGTACTCCCGCTCTCCACGGTTAGCCTGGGAAGTGGGCGCAGGTCTCCTACCTGCCCTCGGCCCACTACCTCTTAGCCCCCCCCCAAGAAATTTTTGGGTAGTACTCACGGGCTTTTCGGGCTTCCGTGCTAGACGCGTCCCCTCATAACGCCGGTTCCTCTCTTCGGTTTCCTCCGCTCTCCGAGCTGCCTCCAGCTGTTCCCATGGGAGGCGATCCTTTCCAGCCAGGATCTCCTCCCATGTGTAGCAACCCTTACCGTCCAAAACATCCTCCCATGTCCATTCCTCCTTCTTGCGCTGTCGTTGCTGTCCGTTAACCCGCTGCTTGATCTGGGTTTGGTGGGTGATTCTGTAACGAGCCTCCTCCTTCTCTTCATCCGAAGAGGAGTAGCAAGGATTGGACCAACGTGCAGCGGGTTGTGAATACATAATGAACTTTATTAACAAGACGAAACTAAACACACGAAGAACACTTGATAATTTTACAAAACAACAAAACGAAGTAGACAGACCTGAACGAGAGAACTTACATAAAACATGAAGAACGCACGAACAGGAACAGACTATTACAAACGAACGCTACAGTCCCGTGTGGTACGCAGACACAGACACAGACGACAATCACCCACAAACAAACAGTGAGAACAACCTACCTTAATATGACTCTCAATCAGAGGAAACGTCAAACACCTGCCTCTAATTGAGAGCCATACCAGGCAACCCAAAACCAACATAGAAACAGAAAACATAGACTGCCCACCCAAAACTCACGCCCTGACCAATAAACACATACCAAACAACAGAAAACAGGTCAGGAACGTGACAATACAGTTGAAGTCGGAAGTTTACATACACTTAGGTTGGAGTCATTAAAACTCGTTTTACAACAACTCCACAAATTTCTTGTTAACAAACTATAGTTTTGGCAAGTCAGTGAGCACATCTACTTTGTGCATGACACGAGTAATTTTTCCAACAATTGTTTAGAAACAGATTATTTCACTAGTAACTCACTGTATCACAATTCCAGTGGGTCAGAAGATTACATACAGTACACTAAGTTGACTGTGCCTTTAAACAGCGCAGCTGTCATAACGCTCAAGAAGGAGACGCATTCTGTCTCCTAGAGATGAACGTACTTTGGTGCAAAAAGTGCAAATCAATCCCAGAACAATAGCAAAGGACCCTGTGAAGATGCTGGAGGAAACAGGTACAAAAGTATCTATATCTAGAGTAAAACGAGTCCTATATCGACATAACCTGAAAGGCCGCTCAGCAAGGAAGAAGCCACTGCTTCTTGCATAAAAAAGCAAGACTACGGTTTGCAACTGCACATGGGGACAAAGATCATACTTTTTGGTGAAATGTCCTCTGGTCTGATGAAACAAAAACAGAACTGTTTGGCCATAATGACCATCGTTATGTTTGGAGGAAAAAGAAGGAGGCTTGCAAGTCGAAGAACACCATCCCAACCGTGAAGCATGGGGGTGGCAGCATCATGTTGTGGTGGTGCTTTGCTGCAGGAGGGACTAGTGCACTTCACAAAACAGATGGCATCATGAGGTAGGAAAATTGTGGACATATTGAAGCAACATCTCAAGACATCAGTCAGGAAGTTAATGCTTGGTCGCAAATGGGTCTTCCAAATTGACAATGACCCCAAGCATACTTCCAAAGTTGTGGCAAAATGGCCTAAGGACAACAAAGTCAAGGTATCAGAGTGGCCATCACAAAACCCTGACCTCAATCCTATAGAACATTTGTGGGCAGAACTGAAAAAGCGTGTGCGAGCAAGGAGGCCTACAAACCTGACAGCTCTGTCTGGAGGAATGGGCCAAAATTCACCTCACTTATTGTGGGAAGCTTGTGGAAGGCTACCCGAAACGTTTCACCCAAGTTAAACAATTTAAAGACAATGCTACCAAATACTAATTGAGTGTATGTAAACTTCTGACCCACTGGGAATGTGATGAAAGAAATAAAAGCTGAAATGTATCCTTCTCTCTACTACTTATTCTGACATTTCACATTCTTAAAATAAAGTTGTGATCCTAACTGACCTAAAACAGGGAATTTTTACTAGGATTAAATGTCAGGAATTGTGAAAAACGGAGTTTAAATGTATTTGGCTAAGGTGTGTGTAAACTTCCGACTTCAACTGTATGAGTAAATGTAAGTAGTTGAAAAAATATGAGTTTTCAAAAAACCAATCTGTAAAAGCCAATCTGTGCAATTTTACAATCCCCACTTGACAGCATGGTGTCAAAAAGCAAATTAACAGGTTCAAAGAAAAAAACCATACTGTACCAGTCAAAAGTTTGGACACACCTACTCATTTGTTTTTTCTTTATTTTTACTATTTTTGACATTGTAGAACAATAGTAAAGACATCAAAACTATGAAATAACACAAGGAATGTAGTAACCAAAAAAGTGTTAAAAAAATAAAGAAATATTTTATATTTGAGATTCTTCAAAGTAGCCTTGATGACAGCTTTGCACACTCTTGGCATTCTATCATCCAGCTTCATCTGGAAAGCTTTTCCAACGGTCTTGAAGGAGTTCCACATATGCTGAGCACTTGTTGGCTGATTTTCCTTCACTCTGCGGTCCAACTCAACCCAAACCATCTCAATTGGGTTGAGGTCAGGTGATTGTGGAGGCCAGGTCATCTGATTCTTGGTCAAATAACCCTTTTGAAAAACAAATCATACTCCAACTGAGCGCAACCAGATGGGATAGCGTATCGCTTCAGAATGCTGTGGTAGCCATGCTGGTTAACTGTGCCTTGAATTCTAAATAAGTTACAGACAGTGTCACCAGCAAAGCACCCCCACACCATCACACCTCCTCCTCCATGCTTCACGGCGGGAACCACACATGCGGAGATCATCCGTTCACCTACTCTGTGTCTCACAAAGACATGGCGGTTGGAACAAAAAATCTAACATTTGGACTCATCAGACCAAAGGACAGATTTCCACCAGTCTAATGCCCATTGTTCGTGTTTCTTGGCCCAAGTAAGTATCTTCTTCATATTGGTGTACTTTAGTAGTGGTTTCTTTGGCCTGATTCACACAGTCTCCTCTGAACAGTTGATGTTGAGATATGTCTGTTACTTGAACTCCGTGACGCATTTATTTGGGCTGTAATTTCTGACGCTGGTAACTCTAATAAACTTATCCTCTGCGGCAGAGGTAACTGTGGGTCTTCCTTTCCTGTGGCGGTCCTCATGAGAGCTAGTTTCATCATAGCACTTGATGGTTTTTGCGACTGCACTTGAAGAAACGTTCAAAGTTCTTAAAATGTTCCACATTGACTGGCCTTCATGTATTAAAGTAGTGACTGTCATTTCTCTTTGCTTATTTGAGCTGTTCTTGTCATAATATGGACTTTTACCAACTAGGCAAGTCAGTTAAGAACAATTCTTATTTACAATGATGGCATACCGGGGAACAGGGGGTGAACTGCCTTGTTCAGGGGCAGAATTACAGACTTTTACCTTGTCAGCTCAGGGATTCAATCTAGCAACCTTTCAGTTACTGGCCCAACGCTCTAACCACTAGACTACCTGCCGCCCCAAAATGACAGCTTCGTGACTACCTCATGAAGCTGTTTGAGAGAATGCCAAGAGTGTGCAAAGCTGTCATCAAAGCAGAACATAGTAAAAAATAAAGAAAAATACCTTGAATGAGTAGGTGTGTCCAAACTTTTGACTGGTACTGTAACTATTTGACATTGGCCTTTAAGACAACCAGAGATGGATAATGATTATCCAAATTGTTGACTCAACATTTGCCACTTTACTGCTTTTATCTTGTAGTTTTAGCTGTCCGTCTGCGCTTTAGTTTGAGACTGGGTACTCACACACTCACACCCTACTCCAGTACCATGGATTGTGAGGCCTACGCATTTGGCTGGCAGTAAAGTTTTGATAGCAGCTAAGCGAAAGTCAATATTTTCCCTCTAAAGCTTCATTATGAAGGGTGGCATGGCTTTCATGTTGCCCATGTTTGCTTTAGATTTGTGGAAGATAAAGCATGTGGCTCACTAAGCTGCAACACCATGTGTGCGGCCCTCCTAAATACATTAGAGAGCCCACACATCTATCAGTGGGATAGTGCCATTGAAATCGCATTTGTCACTCAGATATCTCCCTTGAGGAGCTATCGTTCTCATCTCACCACCCTACGGAGCAATGCTACTCAGAGATTCTGTCATGATTGCGTAGTGGACACACTGGTTCATCGGAAAACCCCTTTTCAACCCACGAGTCAAGCAGATGGAATCAGGTCCCAAACACATGCCTGGGCATTTCTACCATTCCTGTCCACGAATGAGGATTGTGCAACTGGTCCTGACAGTGTTCTTAGTGTTAGTTTCCTGGGCCTTTTGGTGATGGGGCATTGGGGGTTAAGGAGCGAATGGCAACGTTGGCCCTGTCAGCCCCCTAGCTCTATGGGTCCCAGGGGCTGGCGCCAAGCAAGCCCCGAGCAGCCGGGGTAAAAAATAGACCGCTGCAGTTGTTGCACAGGCGAGAGTGACGGGAAGAGCATGTCACACTGGGGGATCGGGTTGCAGCGGCTGTCATCAGAGAGCGGTCATTACTTCTAGTCTAATTATCTCAGGCTGCGTGTAAACAAACAACCTGCCAAAGTGAGGACCACATTGTATTCACAGATCCGGGCCTCGTTTTTGCCCCCTTCAGACCTTAGCATTAATTTGGGGACCTTGAGAAATTGCAAGGTTTACAAAGTTTCTCAGCTGCAGAGGGAAGCAGCTACTGTAATTGAGACGTGATTAGTGCCTGATAATAATATTGCAATGATGTTTTTCAATCATTGTAGGTATGGGTTAAGATGCAACTGTAACACAGTTCATCAAACATCTACACATTTTCAAAACTATAAGTATTGAAGTTCATTCACATTATTAATCTCTAGTATATATGTCAATGTCATCTAGAGGTGACATTATATTAATTTAGATAACATTTAATTAAAGTACACACATACCGTAAATTAAGTACATTACATGATTAGATTACGACTACATTACATTTTTACATTGCTGTTGGTCAGGGGAAAAGTCTGATCTGCATATAAGTACATATTTAATGAATTATGACTTATCAAAGGCAATTTGAGATCAGAGGCAACTGGACAAGAGAAAAACATATAAAACAAATTGCTATTTATTTTCAGACTTTGTTCCCTGCAATGCATCATGATTTAATTTCAGCAAATGCCGAAGGGGGGAGTCCATAAAGAATCTGCCATGCACGGTCTCACTGAAAACTATATCCCACCCCCTCCCTCCCCAAACCCCTCACTCGCATTCCCTAGCCTTCATGGCACGTTTACTTTTTCGGCTCCTCTTTCTATCACAAGCTTGCCATACCATACCTGTGTACCACGACCGCAGCCACAAACCACTGTGCGTGACAGTGGTAAAGTTGTCTTCGTCTCCTCAGAGTTGAATTGTGTCTTACAGTAAGAGCTGGTTTCCATGTGTCACTGTGGTGCTGACGTACAGTAGGTTGTCACTTTGGCACAGGTCTAAGGTGTTATTGAATGAAGCAAGGCGTAATAGAGATGCAGAGCGACAGTAACCTTTGCATGGCTAGTGTCAATTATAACCAACCGGGGTAGATGGGCTGTCAGCTCTAACTGTACATTATTAATTACCTTGTTGCTCAGCTCACTCCTTGTATTTGTAGCTGTTTAGAGTGACCAAAGTCTTCGTGCTGAAATATTTATGTATGCCTCGCAAACCAAATTACTTCATCCCCAGGACGTAGCTAAAGAGCTCATTTGCAGGCCGGGCCTCGTGGCAAGGGCATGAGTGAACGGCAAACTTACGGAAGTACACTGTCAAGCAGGTGACTGACATTTCTAATGGAATACGAGTGCACTGCTGAATACAGATTTAGCCGTACCATTAGCCCTGGCACTTTGATGATGGCCAGAAACACGATAGGTCATTAATTTTTGAGAACAAGTGTGCTCATCCCGACCAATCCCTATTTAGGGTTTGCGTGATCCCCCATTAGCTAATTGAGTTAGCTGTGGTGTTTTGGTTTGGTACTTGAGAAGTGACGGAGATCAGAGTGTGTTTATCTAGTGTTATGTGGGAGTGAGAGGCTTAGTTTATGATATAATTATACCTCGCAGGACAGTGACCCCGGCCAACCTCGTTTGTACTGCAAAGTGGTCTAGCTGGGGTCTTGCTGCAACCAAACAAACTTTGCCATTTCATTCAGCTTTTCTTAATGCTGCTTTTATCTGCCCTGACCTTTTTCTAACTCAATCAATTGGAATATAAAATCTGTGTGCACCAAGAATAGGGAATGAGTATTTTCCTAAACGCAGAGAGATGTTCAATTAAAATGCCAGGCTTTTGCCAGATGTCAGTGGTGTTGTGAGAACATTGAATATCGCTGAGTGTCTTGTGGTTGCAATCAAGCACAGAGATAGACTTTCAGCAATTTGTCCCGATCATAGCCAAAGTCAAGGGAGACAGGATGCCTCTATTAGGTTATACAGACTATTATCAAGAATATTATTATGTGACGGATGAAATATTGACTTTGTATGGTATGAAGGTTTATGAAAGTTTAGAAATAATCATAAAGTAATAAATGTTTTGTATTATTTAACAAATCATACTTATACCTTACATACCTTCTACATTAAGGCAAACAGTGATTTTCCACCACTTTTATACTTAATCTTTTTATATTTTTTATATTTTAAACTGTATCTGCAGTGCCACAGTTTTTGAAGTTTTTGTTTATTCAAATATTGTTTTATTAATTAAAGTCATTGTAGCCAAACACATGCTAATTCATATAACTGTCCATAAACATACATACATATTATATTGTTATAATTAAACTGTACGTGTCTATGTCACTACTATGTAAATAACTAGGTATTATGTGAAACTTATTGTAAAGTTAACCAAATATTAATAGTTTGCAAAATTCAGTAGTCAACGGTTGCCTATGCACTATTAAAAAAGACAGCTGAAAAATAATTCAACAGTAACAAACTACGTGGGAAAAACATTATAAAGCATGAAAAAACATCTCGCCAGAAATTGAACAGTATGTAGAAAAAATTCATTTGTTGTGTGTCTGAAAAGCGATTTAATAGACACTATCCACTTTCACAGAAGAGCCCCTCTGCCCTCTCTGAAGACATTTGCAACTGGTGTCAAGGCCCAATAAATCATATAGTATCAAAGAGGCCATGTAACGGTTTCTACATTTCAACATATGTGGAATCAGAACCTGTCTGTCATCAGTGTGCACCACTCTCAGGGATAACATTTTTTAGAACTCTTTCCCACTGTAATGTGGAACATATGTGCCATTGATTTGGGGAGGCTTTACCTGATGTCCCAGGATACCCACAAACGAGGGGAGGCAGACATTGTCATACGCCTTAATAGTGAAGGATTATCCCTGTAAACTAAAGTCAACAATGGCGCTAACTATACCATGCAATGGTAAAAAGCACTCCAAGTCACTAGTCAGGAATCCTGCAAACAGTGAAGGGTTAGCAGGATTGGGAATTGCAGACATACCAAAAGGAGGATCTATTTAGTGATACAGTAATTACTTATGAATTAACTGTAATTAGGGGTACTTGTAAATAGGTGCTGGTTGTTTATTCAGGGTTTATTATTTGGCTTCCTCATCGGTCTCATAATATTTTTCAGCTCAATTTTACAAATGAGTGTTAAATCAGTCATTTGAGTTTGTTCACAAATCTAATCCATTTAAATATCTCAACCTGTAAATATATGAAAGATAAACATTGAAACAGTTGTAAGTACTATGTAACAATGTGTTCCAAATTGTTATTACCTGCAAAAACTAGATTGAATTACTACTATATGAAGGCATAGGGACATACTGTAAAGTGTAAAAAACACTTACTGTAAAAATTCCTCCTCTAACATAAGTGCTCCTCTTGTCACGTTTTAAAGGTACAGTGTCTTTATTTTACTAACTCAAGAAGGTTGTCTTATTCACCACTAACATTCTTAACATCACTGTCGCTTTAAACGATTTTGGACTCAAAACCAGTCGAGATTTGGATCATTTGTATCAAACGAGACAAACTTTTAACCATGTCCGCCAGTGCCAAGAGGAGCCTATCCATCTTGGCATTTAAAATGGCCCTCCCTGTCGTCTGCGGTTTTAAGTTCCCAAAGCCACTGATCCTGGTTCTGGACTGCCTATATATCTCTCTTTGAAAGCAAACAGTTTGAGCCTCCTGCTGCTTTGTATTTAAGGCTGGCCCTACATCTAGGTTTAAAACCTGCTTCTTAAATGACCATCATAACTTTCCAAATCCGTTGTAGCCAGTCGGGGGGCATCTCCATTTGTTTTGCCTAAGGTCTTGCGTCCTCTAAGTGTAAATCAAACGATAAATACTATCAACGCATTTGTTCCTCGTTATCCTCCCCTCTTAGTTTCTAAATTCAGAATAGTTTCCATGCAGTTCAAAGCAAAATTCCTGGCCGGTTCTAAATATAAACTGCGGAGGACCAACGGTACAGTGATACCCATATTTCATGGTCAAAGTCGCTGACGCATAGGGGGACTTTTTATGAAGCTACCCCATAGTCTTCATGAATTTGAACAATATCCATTTGTCATTGCTGATTATTATTTTGCTTCTAAAGGAGAGTGCAATATCATCGGTGACCAAGTTCAGAAATTATATATATATAATTTTTGTTCATGTTGTAACTTGCACTACTTTATGCTATTGTCATGACATATCTTGTTGCAGTTGTATGAGAGGAAGAAAGAGTGTAGTGCTGGTGAATTATTTTCAGAGAAGTGAAATAAATAATATTTCAGTGTGAGGGCCAAATGACTACTAACTGACCCTGGCAGAATAAATAAACTGCCATGTTTGGCCTTGCAGTGCTGTGAGTGATACTCTGATGGCAGCCAATACCTGCTGGGACAGAGAGACCGTCCCCGTCATTAGCAAATACACGCCACGTACTCCAACCACAAAGGCTAGCTGCAAAGCTCAGCTATTCTAGGAACCTTAGTCTCCATAGCCTCAAACGAAAGCTGTTTTAACATTCCTGGCTTAGAATATTGTGTTCCAACTAGGAATGCATTATCAGGTAATGCAACTGCTTGTGGGTGCCAAAGAGCTCCATGTCTTATTGGCTGATGATGTCTATGACTCAATTACAAATTGAAAATCACAGATTGAAAACTACACGCTACTAATTATTGCTGGGAATTTGCCAGAGACCTCACAATACGATACTATCAGGATACTTTGGTGCCAATACGATATGTATTGTCACGACTTCCACCGAAGGTGGCTCCTCTCCCTGTTCGGGCGGCGCTCGGCGGTCGTCGTCGCTGGCCTACTAGCTGCCACCAATCCCTTTTCCTTTTCTTTTGGTTATGTCTGTTTTGTGTATCACCTGGTTTCACTTTGGTTAATTAGGGGGGTTATTTAATTCAACATTTCCTTTGGGGGTTTGTGCGGGATTATTTTCGTTGAACTGTCAGTGAGGTTGGGGTGAGTTTTATTTCGCACATGTTCTACGGGGGGTTTTCCCTGGACTGTGTCTGAGTGGGGGATTTATCCAGTGTATTTTACTGTAGCCCTGAGTCCTGTTGGTTTTCTTTTGAGCTTGTGAAAATAAAACGCCCTTTCTTTGGAACTCGGTTCTCCTGCGCCTGATTCTACACCCACATCTCCTTGAGGAGATCTGACATGTATTGCGATTCACACGATTCTCATGATTCTATATGTATCGCAATTCTATACTGTGATTTTTTTGCGATTCAATGTTCCCAACATATTACTCACCATACTGCTACGAGACAAGAGAAAGCTATGAAAAAATATGTTTTGAACAGTCATGGAAATGGACGTGTTGAAAACAAATTGGCTCCCTATTTAAAAATAAGATTGACAACAAGCTATGACGCAAAAATAATAATGTGATATTGTCAAAACGATACGATACGATATACCGTCAAAAATAATATCCCGATATGTAACTGTATAGATTTTTTTCCCCCATCAATACTACTAATCATGATCTCAGTTATTAATATTTTTATAGTACGTCATATCCGAACAACATCATGTATGGTTTTTCAATTTAGATAGCACTTTTTTGGAATATTTTCTCTCCTAAGGTATGTTTACTTCAATTGTTCTCACTCTAACATTCCTTATACAACGGGTGGGTCTAATCCTGAATGCTGATGGTTAAAACTGCATACCACCGGCTAAATCTATGACATTAAAATGCCTATTTACTCTGTTCCATCTAACTGCGCAATCCACTGTCTCATCAGCCCAGCCAGGCTATTTATAAACTTGATCTCCACTATAAAAAGCATCTAGACATTATCTCACATTTCTTTTAGACTAAAATGTAGTTTTCAACAGCGGAGATTTGTATAAACGTTGCTGTCTGTCTCTCCGACATTTGCAACATTGTTTCAATATTCAAATTCGATCTCCAGCTTTCGCACAGTAATGAACGTGTCGGGAGTCGGGACGAGACGAACAGACAGGCAGCGTTTGTCAGACAGTTAAAATCATGAATCAGCTGGCATAACTTTTATGGATATATACAAAGAAATGTAAATTGAAAAAAGGTCAAACGAAGTGCAGCTACTTTGCAGTCTTTCCAGCTTTAGTTTGAAGTGACTGTGTTAGCTGTGTTGTTGGCTAGCTCCTCTGAACAACAACGTCCTGACGAGTGAGCATATTTTCTAAGCCAAGCGAAATCACACCTCATTAGGTCATTGTTATTAATGTATCTAAATAATGTCACTAGAAAACAGTTTAAGCAAATGCAAATGCAGCTAATTTTCTGTTATTCTGGGTGCACTTTTTGACATAACCGTCAGTTAGCCTTAGTTGGCTAGCTAGCAAGCAAGGGATAAAAACGTTGCCAGACAGTATGGCAATGAAACATTTTGGACGAACGACTGGGTCGCGTCCATAGATATAGAACAAAAAGACTGAACGACTGGGTTGCGTCTCTGGCAACCGAACCGATAGAACGAACGACCAGCCGGCTTGGGTAGCAACCCTAGATTTGTGTCGGGACAATATCTTGTGAAAGGATTAAATAGTATGAATAAATTCATCAAAATAACGTTTTAAATGAAAATATGTCAATCATTATTTGAACATGTTGGTAATTTGT
Source organism: Salvelinus namaycush (assembly GCF_016432855.1). Lineage (NCBI taxonomy): Eukaryota > Metazoa > Chordata > Actinopteri > Salmoniformes > Salmonidae > Salvelinus > Salvelinus namaycush. The sequence continues at coordinate 8,560,592 of NC_052323.1, forward strand.
TGTATAAAAGTGATAATGCCCTCAAAGCCGGTGTTTGGAGGATATATTGGCATGGTTTGCTGGCCCTCTGTCACGTCTGCTCCTGCTCCTCCCCTCTGGCGTATGACGTCGCCAGAGTACTAACCACCGGTCCTGGGATTCATCATTAAGCACACCTGGCACTCATCATTAAGCGCACCTGTGTTTCATTATGATTCACACCTGGACTCAATTACCTTCATCATTTCTTTCCCTTTATATGTCACTCTCTCAGGTTCACTCACCAGTTGGTACTGTTCTTCTGTATCGGCGTTCTGCCATATTTTTGTGTCGTGTTCTTGGTTCTGTTGTTTTATTAAAACGTTTCACCTGCACTTGCTTCCGACTCACCAACCCGTCATTATACCCTCGACTTCATCTCGGGCCTAACAGCACCCATGCCAATATATCCTTCAAACACCGGCTTTGAGGGCATTATCATTTAACTATACCATGGCATTGTTGAATTCTCCTTTCTGATTGTCTTGAAGGGCATTCTGGAGTGTGTATTATTTTCCTAAAACACACAGTATATTTGCACGGTAAGAATTCAATTTCTAAATGTTTTGTTTGAGCTGCGTTTTAAAACAAAAGTCAAATTGAAAACAGTATTGGTAATGTTGAATTTTCATAATAGCAAAATAGAACTGTTACCACGGCAACACACAATCATTATTTTCCATAGAACGCATAGCCCCTCGTTGATTATCCCTTACATATTGTGTGGACTAAATAAATTGTCCCAAAATGTTATGTAGGCCTATTTAAACATTTTCTTTCTACCAATATGTTTTGTACATTATATTAAGTCAGAGCACCTATAAATTGACTTGAACAAACAATAAATCAACCTGACAAAATAAACCCAAATCTCAATATTTTAGCGATATATCCTTTTGTGGGACGCTGGCAAACAGTCAGCCATCAACGGTCTGATATCTGGAAGTGGAAACAGGTATTTCGAAACTATCTACAGTATGCCATCCTACAGCTGCCGCACTGGCTAAAATTACCTCGATGCAGCGTTTCCAAAGACCAGATTGGATTTTGCTTCACTGTAATTTTCTGCCATATTTTTCCACAAATGTGTGTGAAAGGTTATTGACAATTGATATCCCTGGTCTTTCTAGTCGATTATCTTATTAGGAGCAGCTAGCGTCACGTGTAGGAAGGAGTTTGTTGTTAGCAAGCTTACTAGTAGTTCTTCGAGGTTGGCCTCCAAGACATATTGCATTCACACATGGCCATGAGTATTGGACTTCTCATGGTTTATAGCCAAGTGTTACAGTTTGTATTTCCTCACAAACAGTATCTGAATAGATCAGTTAAAAGGGCTAGTGTGGAGGGTAGTGTGAACTCTACTCTAAAGGGGAGAGCCACAGGTTCTTAATGCTTAACAAGTCAAAAAAAACTTGACATTGAGTCAAGGAGAGAAGTGTGTTGTTTAAGGGAACAAAAGCCCTGATAGTAAATCAAACATAGTATGATGCAATGACATTCAACAGAGTGTTTTGTGTCTAATTTGTGTCAAAGAAAATACCAACATTTTCAGGGGTCCAACGTTATACCAAGCGTCCCTTTACCCATGCATTTGCATGTACAGTACGCTACATAGGCAGGTAGAGTATAATTACAGTGTATTGTTACATATTGATATTTGAAACTGTTATAGCTGTATATAATTGACCATTTCAAGATAACTGAGTGATCCAAAGCAATACAGTAAATCTTCAGGCAAGAAGCAATTTGTGAAGTATCCTGCATTTTTGTATTTATTTGATAATTACATTGTGCCATATAGATTCAAATAAAAAATTATGTAGATATAATAAGATATTACAAATGGTCTAGTATGAAAACATGTCTTGGTTTGCAGTTTGTTGTAAGGCACATACTGTACATTAGCCATATAAACATCAATGGAACTAGGCCTCTGATTGTATGTTGTGACATGGCAATCTTATAGTCATATTTTTTTACAACCATTCTATACTATAGTTGTGAGAATGGAACAGATTTACTAAAGTGACATAGTTGTTGGCCTATATATTTTCTGCCGTAAAGTATCCAGCCTGTGACTCAGTGGCATGGCGCGAATTCCAGAGGTTAATGTAAATTATAAGGAATCTGCAACTCTCGAGATTTTAAAATCCAAGGGATTAAAGGTTCAAGTTCCAGCTGACACTCAAAAGGATTACTCACTGTCCAGCCCTAAGTGGTATTGCATTTCCCCAGTATTTTCATTTTGAGAGGAACCCTCAGTTCAGACACTGAGCTAGTGGCCAGCCGATGTCCGGGATCCCCGCGGTTGATGATTTTACGATGGTTGTTAATATAAAAGCTCAATGTTAATACAGGGTGTTTTGTATAACACCAGAATCTCACCAGCTTAACATATAACTATACAACTTCTTTCTCAGCTAAAGTGAGCCATGATTTTTGGGAAGCAGCTCAAACGCTAACAATGCATCTAAAGTTGGAACGTTGAACATAAGGCTATGAAGTCTCTGGGAACCAAGGCCTTGCTTTTGTAAAACTGGCACATGGCCACACAATGAGCATGCTCTTCTGAACGACTTTAAAAATGCTCCTCAGAAATACTCCTTTGGGTGGCACTTTTGTCCTGCTTGCCTTTGAGGACTCTTAAGTGTTTCATGTGTTAAGTGTCAAAACATTTGAAGTGTTAAGTGTTAAAACAGACTAAAAAAAATTCTTGAAAGAATAGAAACTAACAAATCTCTCCTCGTGGCTGGACCCATGCCAAGCGGATGACCTGCACCTCAGTCAAGGTTACTTTCCATGTCATTACAGGGGTTGTTCATTGATTGCTGTCCTTCCTCAGAGGCCATCCCCTTCATCCCCTTTTGTGCCATGTCTCCATTAACAAAGTTAACCCGGTTATACTCTGACCTCGTCCCACTCCCGCTGACCTGGGGAGACAGCCATGCTTACCTGTGCAAAAAGTGCCACGATAGGTCATCATTATCAAATTAATCACACCAGTCGAATGGAGTGCTCAGATTCTGCTTTACTTCAGACACACGCACAAGTACGCGCGCACGCACACACACACACACACACACACACACTGTATGAGCCTGCACGAACAGAAAAAAACATAGTCTTTCTACTTCCCCAGATAAAAAATCTGAAAGCCACCGTTAATATCACAATAACATTAACTCAATAAGAATTTGCTCAAACATGAAATATAGCTACAGTATTCTCCCACAAAAGCTGAGTCAAAAGAACTTACATTTACCTGAATTACAGTCGTCTTTGCTTAGGAAAGATATTCGTCAGCGTACAGAGCCTTCAGAAAGTATTCACATGCCTTGACTTTTTCCATATTTTGTTGTGTTACAAAGTGGGATTGAAATTGATTGAATTTTCATTTTTTTGTCAACGATTTACACAAAATACTCTGTCATGTCAATGTGGAAGAACAATTATAACATTTGTAAAACATTCATGAAAAATAAAACACAAATATATCTTGATTAGATAAGTATTCAATCTCCTGAGGCAATACTTGTTAGAATCAACTTTGGCAGCGTTTACAGCTGTGTCTTTCTGGGTAAGTCTCTAAGAGCTTTCCACACCTGGACCGTGAAATATTTGTCCATAATCTTTTCAGAATTCTTCAAGCTCTGTCAAATTGGTTGTTGATCATTGCTAGACAACCCATTTCAGTTTTTGCCATAGATTTACAAGCAGATTTTAGTCGAAACTGCAACTCCAGTGTAGATTTGGCCTGTTGTCCTGCTGAAAGGTGCATTCATCTCCCAGTGTCTGGTGGAAAGCAGACTGAACTAGATTTTCCAATAGGAGTTTGCCTGTGCTTAGCTCCATTCCGTTTCTTTTTTATCCTGAAAAACTCCCCAGTCCTTAATGATTACAAGCACACCATTGGCTGGCCCTCACTACATATTCGTCGCCAAACCCACTGGCTCCAGGTCATCTATAAGTCTATGCTAGGTAAAGCCCCGCCTTATCTCAGCTCACTGGTCACCATAGCAACACCCACCCGTAGTACGTGCTCCAGCAGGTATATTTCACTGGTCACCCCCAAAGCCAACACCTCCTTTGGCCACCTTTCCTTCCAGTTCTCTGCTGCTAATGACTGGAACTCTCCCTCTCTAACTTTAAGCATCAGCTGTCAGAGCAGCTTAGCGATCACTGTACCTGTACATAGCCAATCTGTAAATAGCACACCCAACTACCTCATCCCCTATTGTTACTTATCCTCTTGCTCTTTTGCACAACAGTATCTCTACTTGCACATCATCATCTGCACATCTATCACTCCAGTGTTAATGCTAACTTGTAATTATTTTGCCTCCATGGCCTATTTATTGCCTTACTTCCCTACTCTGCTACATTTGCACACACTGTACATAGATTTTTCTATTGTGTTATTGACTGTATGTTTGTTTATGTGTAACTCTGTGTTGTTGTTTTGTTGCACTGCTTTGCTTTATCTTAGCCAGGTCGCAGTTGTAAATGAGAACTTCTCAACTGGCCTACCTGGTTAAATAAAGGTGAAATAAGTTTTTTATAAAAAAACATAACTTCATGCAGCCACCCCTATGCTTGAAAATATGGAGAGTGGTACTCAGTAATGTGTTGTATTAGATTTGCCCCAAACATAACACTTTGTATTCAGAACAAAACGTTAATTGCTTTGCCACATTTTTTGCAGTATTACTTTTTGCAAACAGGGTGCATGTTTTGGAATATTTTTATTCTGTACAGGCTTCCTTCTTTTTTCTCTGTCAGTTAGGTTAGTATTGTGGAGTAACTACAATGTTGTTGATCCGTCCTCAGTTTTCTCCTATCACAAACATTCACATCTGTAACAGTTTTAAAGTCACCATTGGCCTCGTGGTGAAATACTTGAGCGGTTTCCTTCTTCCCCGGCAACTGAGTTAGGAAGGATGTATCTTTGTAGTAACTGGGTCAATTGATACACCTTCCAAAGTGTAATAAAAAACTTTACAACCATGGTGTTCTTTTGTCACTGAAGCTTATATATCTAATAACCAGACTATGATCCACATCAAGTGGGTAGACAAATAATGTAAGTATGTTATGCAGCAAAACACAACTATCCTTTTTTTAGGATGCAAACCTGTAATATGAACTGTTGATCCATCCCGTTCTGATCTAATGAGATGGATGTAGGATTTTCTATGGCCTAGAATCAAGGCCTTTCCCAGTCATGAAGGACCAGTCTAGGCCCCTCTTGGTTCTCATTGGCTAAGACTGAACTCAAGTTAGGGGTTATATGTCAGACTCTCCAATATCACTTTGCCCATGGTATACCCCAGAGGTTGTAAATAAACCCCTTTTAATGGTGATATAACTTGCATCATTATTATCAGGCTGTGTAACTCATAGCTGAATGGTTCAGACTGAGCATTTTTCCCCATTTATTTACGGAGAGCAATTTCCGTTTTATAACAGGTAGCGTCCATTTATTTACAGTAGTGTGTTGATTCATTATTGCTTTCTTCAGTGGAAATACAGAATATGTATAAAAGTGCCAAATACACCAAAAACGAAATAAAGCAGATTTAGTCTACTTAACCATGTTAATCATTACTGAAACATGCAAACTACAAACATTTAACCAGTTAAAGATAATGAATACATGACAACTAGATACAAATATTGTATTACAAATAATTCATACAAAAGCCAAGAGTTTGCTATAAAATGAGTACAAACAAAGTGAGTGTTTGTGTGCATGTGTGTGTATTATGGTGTGTATTATAATTTCCCATAATAAAATTTATCCCCATTCCCAAATCAAATACCTTCATCGATACCCAAAAATGAAATCATAATATGTATTTTTTCTCCAATCTGGCAACCCTCGTAAAATTCGACATAGTCTTGTATAAAATGCATTATGAAAGAAATGGTGTAATGTAGGCTCCACAAAATATGAAATGACCAAATCATGTAGGCCTACTGTTGCCTAAATGAAAAAAGGGCCTTTCTGACTACAAGTGCACCAGTATCCCAAAGTATTAAGTGAAAACAAGCATAGAACGCAGTATTGCCATTAATAATTTAAAAAAACAATGTAAGGCTACTATCATATTGTAATTATTTTGGTAACAACCTGGTTGATTAGTAATATTGGGTTGTTAACACGTTTGTTTTTTTATATAAATAAATGTGGGACACAAAACAAAGGCATTGTAGAACACCATTGCCCATCATACATTGCTCTAATTACTTTCAAAAGATTGTTCCAAAGTTTGCCCCCGAAACATGTATTTTCCTATGAATGAAGTCGCACAAAAATGTGTTTATTTTCCTGCGAATTAAGTCACACATTTGTATTTCTCTTTTCACACCAAATTAACCACACAAAAATGCAGAAAAACGCACAGAATCTGCTGAAATACTTTTTGTACATATTTGCACAAATTGAGTGTGAGATTGTGTTGTTTGATTTAATATAATGCAATAAAATGACTTATCATTGACAACACATTTTTCATGCGTTTATTATATTTGCTGTACTGTGCATTGAATTGGGTGGATGGCTTACATTACAGGTACTTGGAATAAAATATGCTTTGAAATACAAATGTATATTATTAAGCGACATAAATTACGTAGCATTAGGATTATTAGCATTAGCATTACTAGAATATTTATTACCGGTATGTCATTATTATTAATATTATTATTTCTTGCATTAATAATATTATTAATAATATAAAGATCATTAATATGCATGTTGTGTACATGACCTCATTTATCTGAAGTAAATATAGCTGGAACACTGCCATATCTTGAACACCACCCTACCCCTCTGTTGATGGAGGGAATTGGAGTAACAAGAGAAAAGGACAAACAGACTGCGGTCTCAACAGCATAAAATTGCCAGATTGATTAACTTGTCTGTCAGCTTGAGCTAGATGACAATAAACTCCATACCTCAGGGAACTTATTGAGAGATGACATGTCAAAGACACAAGGGAGAAGACACACACACACACACACACAATAAAAAACCCGTCAAAGTGAGCTGTCGTGGTGAAGGGTGAACAACACTCCCACTGTATTCCCCATGGATGTATACTAGAGTCTGGTATTGGTGCTCGGCTTCATTTAAACGATTCTCTCCGTAATTGAAAAGGAAACTCCAGGGCGCGTTTGGCCAGTTAATCCATTTAAGATCATTATGTGCATTGTCAATTGGCTTGACTCAGCTGCAGCGGCAGGAAACAATGGAGGGGTCTCAAGAGTGCGTAGATCCAAATCCCTTCCGGGTCAGAGGTTAATGAATGATTATTTCTCACACTGTGGGATACCAGTCCAAAGGCCATGGTCCTAATCCCTAGGGTCCCCATAGCACAGACGATATAATAGGTACATATCACAGACCACACAGCCATTAATGATGTTCTACAACGATATGAGGACGTTTAATGACGTATGGTTTTCACCTCCACCCCAATAACGCCACCCTATTCTTACCTAGAAAATATAAAAAATGAAGCATTACATTTCAGTACTGAATGAAAGAACAAACTTCATCGGATAGGTTTCACATTTTTCAGCATCAGTTACAAATAATACAGGATTTCCATCCAACTCACTTTTCATTCGGAGATCTCTTAGATTCCCAAACTGGCTGCTTGATCACACTTTATGGTCCTGTCACTTTCACCACTGTGGAGGGTGTTTTAAATAAGGTAACTTGGCACAGGAGTATATGAGGATACAGAGGGGGATTATCACAGGAAGGGGCCACAGTGGTGGATCAGATTCGGGCAAGTCTCAGGGCTGGGGAGGAGGGGGTAGCTCTGTACTACAGTGCAGCTCCCTGTATGTGCCACTGGGGGCCTGCTATTAAAACTGAGTCAAGTGTGATTCATGTCGAGGATATGCTTGTGGCTCACCCAGCCCCCACAGCTGACAGACAGACACACAGAAAGACAGAGAGAGAGAGAGAGAGAGCGCGAGAGTGAGAGAGACACACTTGTATATACGTACACACATAAATACACTGTAGAAACCATGCACTTATCCATATTTACTTCTAATGGGTTTCAGGTTAGACCATCATTCTTTTGAGCAATGGTTTTTATCACTTTAACTAACTGTCAAAATACTGTACACTGTGCACACTAAATTCTGTAGGACATGTAATGGTGCTATATATCCCAATAGTATGAGAGTAAAGCTTGAAGGTGTGAAGTGTATCAGAGAAAGGAGAAATAAGGAAGTGTGTTAATCAGCAACTGAAATAGCACAGTACTCATTCCTTATGTTCTCACACTGAAATGAATAATGGCTTCCCATGTTACATTGTGCCATTTTTACTCGTGACGTTAGACCTGCAGCGTCAGAAAATGATGTGACAGAAGAGAAATTGGCCACGGGCGATTGAATTTCAATGCTTCTGTTTGAAGTCGGAGGGCCTTCCTGTTCAAATCCTGTATGAGCCATTTGTTTATGTCCTCCTGGTCTCTAAATCACTTATCGCATCAAAGAGCACCATTCTGTCCCATACAACAATGGGGGTCATGCCAGCATGAAAACATGACAAGGATACAGACAAAGAAAATGCTTTCCTCTCTTGAGGTGATGACAATTGGTGTACCCAGATGTATGTCATTTTAACATTACAGAGAAAAAAAAGTCTGAGAGTACTCAGGAGTATTTAATGCCATAGCTCCTCACTATTTCAATATTGCTTAATAATTTGACATTTTTTGGAAGTAGTACAGTATGTAGGAAATGGTTCGCTGAAATCAACATCTACTGTATGCTCTGAGCTAATTTACTGGTGTGCGTGGTTGGGTAGGTTACTTTCTAAATGTAATCCGTTACAGTCACTAGTTACCTGTCCAAAATTGTAATCAGTAAAATAACTTTAGGATAACCCAAACTCAGTAACGTAATCTGATTACATTCCGTTACTTTTAGATTACTTTCCCCTTAACAGGCATTAGAAGAAGACAAAAATGTATGTTACCAATTGAATGATAAATCAATGTTAAAGTTTACATAGCTGGCCATATATGGATGTTAATTTTTACTTTAAGGGTTGGTTATGTAGGTTTATTCTAACCCATCACTTTCTACCAGATATAATAATATGATTAAATTATATCTTTACATTAAAAACCAAAGTGTATCAGAATTCCAGTCATTTCAACAAATGTTATACCCCTTGATCTTCAAGAATAGGACTTGGAAATATGGAAGTATAGATTAGCCATATTATTTTATCTGAACATGACCCCAAAACGAAAGACTTATTAGCCAGCCCTACTCTGTTGTTTATGGTTTTGTTGTCATGGAGGACTGATTGGGCTCATTGATTCGAGTTCAAAAATAAATGCTGCGCAAATGGAATGGCATGCTTTGAGCACTACTGAAAAGTGCTATTTACATGTGAAAATGAAATGCCATATGCTGCATTTGCAATAGGCCTATTGTCTACCTTTTTTTTGTGACACTTTGACATCTTGATAATATGAAGCTGTTTCAGGGCAAATCCACCGATGAAACAATAACAAAACAGGTGCCCCGCCTCTGTTTTGGTAAAAAGCTGAGGGATGGGCCTGGAGAAATGTAACCACTCTCAGATTAATAGATAGAGCTATGGATGCAAGGACTGACCATCCATGATATCAACAGTATTGTTTTAACCATGTTATGAGGCAATACAGTGTTTGTTTACATTTCAAATGTTTACAAACATTGGAGCAAAACAAGCTTATATTGTGGGTTCTCATGGAGTGTGACAGTTGAACTAAGCTCATGAGGAATTTACAAGTTCTTCAAGAATCATTGAATCTACTACCGGTCAAAGGTTTTAGAACACCTACTCATTCAAAGGTTTTTCTTTATTTGTACTATTTTCGACATTGTAGAATAATAGTGAAGACATCACAACTAAACTCAGCATAAAAATAAATGTCCTCTCACTGACAACTGTGTTTATTTTCAGCAAACTTAACATGTGTAAGTATTTGTATGAACAAAACAAGATTCAACAACAGACATAAACTGAACAAGTTCTACAGACATGTGACTAACAGAAATTGAATAATGTGTCCCTGAACAAAGGGGCGGTCAAAATCAAAAGTAACAGTCTGTATCTGGTGTGGCCACCAGCTGCATTAAGTACTGCAGTGCATCTCCTCCTCATGGACTGCACCAGATTTGCCAGTTCTTGCTATGAGATGTTACCCCACTCTTCCACCAAGGCACCTGCAAATTCCCGGACATTTCTGGGGGGAATGGCCCTAGCCCTCACCCTCCGATCCAACAGGTCCCAGATGTGCTCAATGGGATTGAGGTACAGGCTCTTCGCTGGCCATGCCCGAACACTGACATTCCTGTCTTGCAAGAAATCACGCACAGAACGAGCAGTATGGCTGGTGGCATTGTCATGCTGGAGAGTCATGTCAGGATGAGCCTTTAGGAAGGGTACCACATGAGGGAGGAGGATGTCTTCCCTGTAACGCACAGCGTTGAGATTGCCTGCAATGACAACAAGGTCAGTCCGATGATGCTGTGACACATCGCCCCAGACCATGACGGACCCTCCACCTCCAAATCGATCCCGCTCCAGAGTACAGGCCTCAGTGTAACGCTCATTCCTTCTAAGATAAATGCAAATCCGACCATCACCCCAGGTGAGACAAAACTGCGACTCGTCAGTGAAGAGCACTTTTTGCCAGTCCTGTCTGGTCCAGCGACAGTGGGTTTGTGCCCATAGGCGACGTTGTTGCCGGTGATGCCTGGTGAGGACCTGCCTTACAACAGGCCTAAAAGGCCTCAGTCCATTCTCTCTCAGCCTATTGTGGACAGTCTGAGCACTGAAGGAGGGATTGTTTCATTCCTGGTATAACTCGGGCAGTTGTTGTTGCCAACTTGTACCTGTCCCGCAGGTGTGATGTTCAGATGTACCGATCCTGTGCAGGTGTTGTTACACGTGGTCTGCCATTGCGAGGACGATCAGCGGTCTGTGCTGTCTTAGGCGTTTCACAGTACGGACATTGCAATTTATTGCCCTGGCCACATCTGCAGTCCTCATGCCTCCTTGAAGCATGCCTAAGGCATGTTCACGCAGATGAGCAGGGACTTTCTTTTTGTGTTTTTCAGAGTCAGTAGAAAGGCCTCTTTAGTGTCCTTAGTTTTCATAACTGTGACCTTAATTGCCTACCGTCTGTAAGCTGTTAGTGTCTTAACGACCGTTCCACAGGTGCATGTTCATTAATTGTTTATGGTCCATTGAACAAGCATGGGAAACAGTGCTTAAACCCTTTACAATACAGATCTGTGAAGTTATTTGGATTTTTACAAATTATCTTTGAAAGACAGGGGTCTGAAAAAGGGACATTTCTTTTTTTGCTGAGCTTATGAAATAACACAATCATGTAGTAACCAAAAAAGTGTTAAACAAATCAAAATATATTTTTTATTTGAGATTCTTTAAATAGCCACCCTTTACCTTGATGACAGCTTCGCATTCTCTCAACCAGCTTCATGAGGTAGTCACCTGGCATGCATTTCAATTAACAGGTCTGCCTTCTTAAAAGTTAATTTGTGGAATTTCTTTACTTCTTAATTAATGCGTTTTAGCCAATCACTTATGTTGTGACAAGGTAGGGGGATATACAGAAGATAGCCCTATTTGGTAAAATAGCCTCTACACAGCATGTAGGTGTGTTGGGTCATGGTCCTGTTGAAAAACAAATGATAGTCCCACTAAGCCCAAACCAGATGGGATGGCGTATCACTGCAGAATGCTGTGGTAGCCATGCTGGTTAAGTCTGAATAAATCGAAAAAAATTCTAAATAAATAATTCTAATAATAAATAATTCTAAATAAATCACACCAGCAAAGCACCCCCACACCACAACACCTCCTCCTCCATGCCTTACGGTGGGAAATACACATAGGGAGATCATCCGTTCACCCACACCGCGTCTCACAAAGAAACGGCGGTTAGTATCAAAAATCTCAAATTTGGACTTCAGACCAAAGGACAAATTTCCACTGGTCTAGTGTCCATTGCTGGTGTTTCTTGGCCGAAGCAAGTCTCTTCTTTTTATTGGTGTCCTTTAGTAGTGGTTTCATTGCAGCAATTCGACCATGAAGGCCTAATTCACACAGTCTCCTCTGAACAGTTGATGTTGAGATATGTGTGTTACTTGAACTCAGTGAAGCATTTATTTGGGCTGCAATTTCTGAGGCTGGTTACTCTAAAGAACTTATCATCTGCAGCAGAGGTAACTCTGGGTCTTCTATTCCTGTGGTGGTCCTCATGAGAGCCAGTTTCATCATAGCACTTGATGGTTTTTGCGACTGCACTCGAAAAAACTTTCAAAGTTCTTGAAATGTTTTGTAATGATGGACTGTCATTTCTCTTTGCTTATTTGAGCTGTTCTTGCCATAATATGGATTTGGTCTTTTACCAATAAGGAGTGTGATGGAGTGCTGCATCAAGTGTAGATATCAATAATAAGTGATATCCGTATCGCCGTAGACTACACCACTGCTGTCATCCTTACCTCCAAGCGTTTATTCAAATTGGATCATCTTTGAATGCCGACAGCAGTCGTACCATTAGAAGACATAGCTTGGACTGTAGCCTACAAAAGCCTATTCCTGCTCTTTTCCCGCGATCGATCAAATACATTTGGTGAGTTATCAGGTCTCTGACTTGTGGTCAGACTCGTTCAGGTGGAACAAACTTAAACTTGCACCTTTTTTCAAGGCTGATTTGAATTTCATTGAGAAAACAGAAAAGTGTCAACAACAAAAAAAAATACGCAAACATCCTTTCTGAATTTAAAAGTAATCCTTGAAGTAATCATCTAGTTTTGCAAAAGTATCTGTAATCTTATTACAATATTTTTGGTGGTAAGGTAACAGATTACAGTTACCGTTTTTTTGTAATCCTTTACATCCCGTTACTCCCTAACCCTGCTGGTGTGCTACAGAAAATCTTCAGAGCCCCAACTAATTCTGTCTTCCACTCAGTATGGTGACGGAAAGTGATGGATGAGAGGAGAGAGAGCAGTGACTTGATCAATTTGAAGAAGGTGGGGGGGGGGGGGGGGGGGGGAGCCTGTGCCATCTGAAGCACTGTGTAGAGAGTGACCGAGTGTGGACTTGGTTTAACAACTCCTCCAAAAAAAAGGCATGTTTTTTAGTCAGGTAGCCTCCACAGAAAATGTTTATGCAAACAACTCATAACCCCAATCAATGCACCAGTCTCTCTTTGAAGGTTTTCGACAAACTGACAAACTAGGATATTTGGCGCAGTGTTTCACTTTGGCAGCAGCCTTCATTTTAGATATATCACAAGGACAACCTGTAGTACCTTTACCTCTAACACCGCCTCTACATTGGGTTTATCCATTTCCATTGGTCCAATTTGTCCGTAGAGATTCAACAAAAAACAGCCCAGCAGCGGAACGTTCCCAGGAATACAATCGATTTTCCATATGTTTCGGGGGAGACAAAGTGACAGGCTAAATAGTTTCACAAGCCTTTCTATAAACAGTCATTGCCGAATCACAGAGGAAAAGGCCAGAGTAATTCTGCCCCTTCTCAGCTATCAACACATCGTAGGAAGCCAACGCACGGCTGACGTCAGGGAGGGATGCTCTCCACTCCCCCGTAAATATACTTTGTCACAACCATAACGTCCCTCGAGCCTGATAGGCATAAATGTAAGGGAACAGGAAACTCGCAAGGTAGACTAACGCCCTACTACTCCTATTCTAAAAGACCTGAAAGAGATTGTGTGGGTGAGACCCAAGGCCAACAATGTGCCTACATTCCCATTCCCATACCCACATCCTGTCTGGAAATGGCACCATCCTCAATCTCTTCCTTTTTTTCTGCAAAATGGCTACATTTTGGTGGCAGAAAAGGGTCCATTAGATGAGGGCCGGTAAACAATAGTGGGCACAAAGTTCGTGCGAGTGTTAGGAGTTTATGGCTTCAAAACTCTATGACTGGTCCCCATAGACTTCTGCTAAATGACTAGTAGCTTTTATTTTTGCTTTGTTCCTGAATAGATAGCCCAGATATACTCCAGAAGAAGTTTAACAAATATTAAAGAAAAACGCTGTTAGGATTACACCCTGTTGTGAATATGTTATGCACCCCCATAGACTTGCTCATTTGCTAACCACACCTTGCTCTTGTTGGTGATCAAAGTGAAAATTAAGACATATCAAACATCCTAGTATATGATGACTTAATTGCATGAGGAATAATTCCCTTCATATTAATAGCAATATTCACACAGTTATGGCACATGCATTAATTTACCACGATGACATTAGTCTGATTGCCTGCATTTCAAGCAAATGTGCTGGGGCAGCAGACCAGAGAGGACCCCCTCCCTCTGGCGCCTAATGAAAAAGGCATAAGCAGGCGTTGAGAAGGTCAGGCGCCGGGCTGACAGTAAACCTGCATGTCTCTCCCTCTCCCCTGACAGCTTTTGATGCGTCAGGGGTCATCGGCTCCATCGTGAAGGTGTGAGGAGGGGGCAGCTAGAACGGGATGGGCCTATTTGGCTCTCTCTGGCTGGCAACAGCACGTCTCTCTTTGCTGGAGGCTACTCCCCTCCCTCCCTCCTTCTCCTCCTGCACCCTCGCCACCCTGCCATCCTTGTCACATCTAGTGTGGCGGCCGTCACCTTGCTTTCCGCCACGTCCCAAGGCTCCCGCCAGGTGTTCTGGCTCCCCCATAATGAAACATAAAGGGCAGTGGGACGAGGCGCGTGGAGCCAAATTGAATCGGGCCTCTCCTTTTGTGCTGCATTAAGAACTCAATTAAACGCCAGGCAGCATCTGCTGCTGCACTGGCAGGCAGTCAGGCACACCTCACTCACTTACTCGCTCCTCTGTGCGAGTGTGTGTGCGTGCTCGCGCAATGGATAAGGTGTAATCTTTGACAGTATAATCAGTCCTAACATTCTTCAAGGTGACAACTGTCCTTCGGTTTACTCTCCTTCGGTTTTGGGGGATAAAAGGATGCATAATCCTGTAGATGGGATGGAGTTTAGCATTGCTGCACATTGTCTTTCTCAGACAGCCATTGTTTGTATTGATAAGTAAGACTTTCTGAGAGGAGTATAGGGCTATGGGTAACACGGACATATGGGGTGGGGGGGATGGGGGGGGGGCGAGACAGAGAGAGCGAGAGTGAGAGAGAACTGTTCATCCCAGACTGGGACTTCATCCATCATTGGAATCAGTGTGTGCTGTAATTACTGTGTCAAATAGATGGGACGATGCCTTTGAGGAAAGTGTGTGTATGCGCACGCGTGTGAGTGGGGGAGGGGGGGACCTTATCTTCATAATCATCTCCACTTCCAGATCGCTCCTACCTCCACTGTCATCTGTCATACATAGCTGTGCTGTCAACTGGTGCTGTCATGCATTGCCAACATCAGGGTATCATGAGAGAAGAAGTCTTAACTCTTTCAATGGCACAGCCCTTTGAGGAGGACAGGATCCAACCATTCTAAGGACATAATGTAGGAATGCAGCAATTCATAGAATGATGGGAGTAATGCTAACAAACCTATCAGGCTAGCTCAGATTGACCGTAGTTTCCTAATATAGAGCCCGGAAGAGTGCTACTGTACAATGGCTTGCAAAAGTATTCATCTCCCTTGGCGTAAATTACAACCTGTAATTTAAATGGATTTCTATTTGGATTTCATGTAATGGACATACACAAAATAGTCCAAATTGGTGAAGTGAAATGAAAAAAAGAACTTTGTTCAATAAATATATATATTTCTTTTAAACGGAAAAGTGGTGTGTGTATTCACCCCCTTTGCTATAAAGCCCCTAAATAAGATCTGGTGCAACAAATTACCTTCAGAAGTCACATAATTAGTTAAATAAAGTCCACCTGTGTGCAATCTAAGTGTCAGATGATCTGTCACATAATCTCAGTATATATACACCTGTTCTGAAAGGCCCCAGAGTCTGCAACACCACTAAGCAAGGGGCACCACCAAGCAAGCGGCAGGATATTTAAACAGGTCAGGGACAAAGTTGTGGAGAAGTACAGATCAGGGTTGGGTTATAAAAAAAATATCCCAAACTTTGAACATCCCACGGAGCACCATTAAATCCATTATTATAAAATGGAAAGAATATGGCACCACAACAACCTGCCAAGTGAGGGCTGCCCACCAAAGCTCACGGACCAGGCAAGGAGGACATTGATCAGAGCGGCAACAAAGAGACCAAAGATAACCCTGAAGGAGCTGCAAAATCCACAGTGGAGATTGGAGTATCTGTCCATAGGATCACTTTAAGCCGTACAGTCCACAGTGCTGTGCTTTACGGAAGAGTGGCCAGAAAAAAGCCATTGCTTAAAGAAAAAAGTAAGCAAATACTTTTGGTGTTCGCCAAAAGGCATGGGAGAGACTCCCCAAACATACGGAAGAAGGTACTCTGGTCAAATGAGACTAAAATTGTTTCAGTTTTCCAGAGATTTGAGACTGGGACGGAGGTTCATCTTTCAGCAGGACAATGACCCTAAGCATACTGCTAAAGCAACACTCGAGTGGTTTAAGGGGAAACATTTAAATGTCTTGGAATGGCCTAGTCAAAGCCCAGACCTCAATCCAATTGAGAATCTGTGGTATGACTTAAAGATTGCTGTCCTCCAGTGGAACCCATCCAACTTGAAGGAGCTGGAGCAGTTTTGCCTTGAATAATGGGCAAAAATCCCAGTGGCTAGATGTGCCAAGATAATAGAGACATGCCCCAAGAAACTTGCAGCTGTAATTGCTGCAAAAGGTGGCTCTACAAAGTATTGACTTTCGGGGTTGAATAGTTATGCACGCTCAAGTTTTCAGTTTTTTTGTCGTATTTCTTGCTTGTTTCACAATAAAAAATATTTTGCATCTTCAAAGTCGAAGGCATATTGTGTAAATCAAATGATACAACCCCCCCAAAAAATATTTTTTAATTACAGGTTGTAAGGTAACAAAATAGGAAAAATGCCATGGGGGGTGACTACTTTCGCAAGCCACTGTATGTCGACTTGCTAAGGCACAGGTCAATCCCCTTATATGACATGAAAGTGAAGCCATTTCCTCAGTCAGTCATACAAACAAAAAAGCTCCAATTAAATTGTACTTAATTCAGAGATTAGCTGCTTGCTGGTCATACAAGAACTCTGACCAGATAATGGCAGCTGCTCCATATTCAAAACATGCATGTGGGGAGGTAGGGCTAATTCTCCAGAGCTCCGGCCCTGTCCTCTCGCTTGAGAAGTTATCTGAAAAATGAGGAGCGTGTCCTGCAGCCATATGGCTCTCCTGGAGCCGTGTCGAGGAGAGAAGCGGAGCACGTAAAGACGTGGAAATAGCGTTAGCTCCTTGACTGCCCGACGGTGGCAATCAAAGCACTGGCAAAAAAAATCTGGGCTGGTCACCTCGGTATTGTGACAGGTCACGATGGGGAAACAATTTGATCTGTTGGCGAGCAGGGGCTTCCACTGCTTGAAATTAGAAAAACATTGGTTGATAACACAGTATACAATAAAATTATAACACATTACAATACTTTAAAATGCATTAGTATATACATTTACAAACATATTTACAACTAACTATGTTATAGCAGGTTTGATACATCTGAAGTGATACCCTCTGAGATGCAACCTACTTCTGTGCTTTCAGCACAGCTTTCCCCTTCATTTGAATGGCAACACGGCTACTCTCATGGGCTATTAGAGAAATGTAACATTTGGTGCCATATGCTTGCAGGTTGTTTGGGAATAGCGATCATCCGGCCTTATCGTGGCTCATTGTAACTTACATTTTGCCAGTTAATTGCCATTGTGACATCGATATTAGGGGAGCAAACTGCAGATGCCAGGATCATGACAAGTTGAGAAATGGCCCTTGGAGAGAAAACAATAGCGTTGAACTGGGAAGATCATTAAACAGTAGAACCTGGATATATCTGGTAAACAGGGATAGTTGCCTTTGGTAAATATGAACATTCCACAGTTCATCTGTAGTAGTAACAAAGTCAAACCATTTCTTGAAGCATTGCTGTTCTGCATACTGATACTGTTGTGCTTTCTCATAAGGCAAAGGAAATGAGGACATACAGGATTAACTTGATGACAGTGCTGCAGCCAATATCAAATAATAAGTGTATAAAACTATCACACTTGCAGGGCCATTTTGAACCTATGGACATGTGGTCATTTTGAACAAACAGACATTTGGTCAAAGCAGGTGACATGAGGAGAGAACGTGTGTGTGTGTGTGTGTGTGTGTTGTGTATTTGCTGCCACAAAACAAAGCGAGCCCTGGTCCAGAAAGCCTTGGGGCTATTTATAGGAGGAAGCAGGCTGACTGGCAGACTTCTCTTAATCAGCATGCTACAAGAGGTAATTTAAAGACGCTTTGCCGCTGACAAGAATTAAATTGTGTTTTGATTTTCTCATTAGCCTAATCTCAAGTGGGCCTCGTTATTGTGTAATTTTCCCGCGTTGACACGACATCTCGTTTTGGGAGCTGACAGCCGTATGCCACCGTTTTGGGGACAGGAGAGGGGTGGGGGGGGGGGGGGGGGGGCTCCCTCCGAGGTGCTGGTTGGCTGTTCTCTTCATCCCCCCGTCGGCTGATGCGAGGACGGTCGACACTAGATGACTCCGGGGGGTTTTGTGGAAGAGGGCTGGAGGGGGTAGGGGCTGGTTGGGTTTGCAAACACTGTGCAAATGAATCTTTCAATGTCACTGTTGTCGGAGGGCTCATTTTAGCAGCCAAGATAATTCACTCCTCAGGGTGTGTGTTAGGCTCTCTCTCTCCTTGGAGGGCTCTGTTGCAGCGCAGGTAAAGTAGCGTACTCTCCCCTGGTCCCAGGATGTTAAGGGAGTGAATCAGGAAAGCATTTTTTCCTTTTGTTTGAACAGAAGTGGCTTTGCTGCGGAGTACATGCATGATTCAACAGAAGGCAAATTGCAGTCCCACCACTAAAAAAACAAATTATCAAAACAGTTATGTCTCCAAACTTAGGACATTTATTTACATCATGAATCAAATCAAATTGTATTGATACACTACATATACAAAATTACGTGGACACCCCATCAAATTAGTGGATTTGGCTATTTCAGCCACACCCCTTGCGACAGATGTATAAAATGGAGCACAAAGCCATGCAATTTCCAAAGGAAAACATTGGCAGTAGAATGGCCTTTCTGAAGAGCTAATTGACTTTCAACGTGGCATTGCCATGGGATGCCACCTTTCCAACAACTTTGTTCGTCAAATTTCTGCCCAGCTAGAGCTGCCCTGGTCAACTATAAGTGCTGTTGTTGTGAAGTGGAATCGTCTAGGAGTAACAACGGCTCAGCCACGAAGTGGTAGGACACACAAGCTCACAGAATGAGACTGCCAAGTGCTGAAGAGCATAGCATGTTAAAATTGTCTTAACTGCTTCTGTAAGCAACGTCATCACAAGAACTGTTTGTCGGGAGCTTCATGAATTGGGTTTCCATGGCCGAGCAGCCGCACACAAGGCTAAGATCACCATGCGCACTGCCAAGCGTCGGCTGGAGGGGTGTAAAGCTCGCTGCCATTGGACTCTGGAAGAGTGGAAACACGTTCTCTGGAGTGATGAATCACGCTTCACCATCTGGAAGTCCGACGGACGAATCTGGGTTTGGTGGACGCCAGGAGAACGCAACCTGCTCCAAAGTATAGTGGCAACTGTAAAGTTTGGTGGAGGAGAAATAATAATCTGGGGCCTTTTTCATGGTTCGTGCTAGGCCCCTCAGTTCCAGTGAAGGGATATCTTAACTCACAGCATACAATGACATTCTAGACGATTCTGTACTTCCAACCTTGTGGCAACAGTTCTGGAAAGGCCCTTTCCTGATTCAGCATGACAATGCCCCCATGCATAAAGCTAGGCCCATACAGAAATGGTTTGTCAAGTTCGGTGTGGATGAACTTGACTGGCCTGCGCAAATTCCTGACCTCATCCCCATCAAACACCTTTGGGATGAATTGGAGCGGCGACTGCGAGCCAGGCCTAATCGCTCAACATCAGTGCCCGACCTCACTAATGCTCTTTGGGCTGAATGGAAGCAGGTCCCTACAGCAATGTTCCAAAATCTAGTGGAAAGCCTTCCCAGAAGAGTGGAGGCTGTTATAGCAGCAAAGGGGGGACCAACTCCACATTAATATCCATGATTTTGGAATGAGAAGTTTGACGAGGAGGTGTTCATATACTTTTGGTCATGTAGTGTATGTTCTAATTCAATCCAAGGCAATAACAAACAAAATGTAAAATTAATATAGTACAAAGTCATTGTTCATTCACCTATTTCTATTATTTTAAAATAAAGCAATTCATATTTGTTAAACTTTTTTAACACTATTATTTCAATGGAACATTGCGTTGTTCTATTATTACGTTGAAAGATACTGATCTAATTAGAAAACGTGATCAGTATGCTATCGCACCCTTTGAGATAACTACCAAAACACACACATTAAAAGACTGTAGAAGAATTGTGCCTTAAGCCACACCCCTACAAATATCATCAGGTGATGGGATTGCACACCTCTCCAGCCTGGCCACATGGTGAGTAGTGTGTCTGCAAACATTTTGGAGAAGATGAGTGAGCAAGTTGGTAAATCTTCATGTATTTTTAGGAAGTGCCACTACCGAACATCTAATATATCAATAAATATGTAAAGTATGATTTTGTGACTAAAATATATGTTTACTGGTATGTGCATCTGTCCAAATGAAAGATAGCCAGCCATATGTTAGCTGTGGGGATTCTATAAAGTCTGAAATAAGTCAAAACAAATCCACACCGATACGGTCACAACCAAAACAATTGAAACCATAGAGATACAGTGGGGTCTGAAATGATTGACATCCTTGCTAAAGATAAGCAAAAATTATTATATAAAATACATAATTCAAATAATGAGTTATGGAAGAAGACAGGTTTGTGTCATCAATGACGTGAGGCCCACTGTTTAGCTTAGCAAAGACCACAAAGGGCAAAGAAAGCTTTAGAACGTTGGAAAACCCATTCACTTACATGTGATTTGCTTGAAATTGACACTGTAACGAGCGCGCTGAGAGTCGGGAAGCAAGTACAGGGATTGAGTGTTTTAATAAATAAACACGAAACACAAACAACGCACCGACATGAAACAGAGTCAATAACACCTGAGGAAAGAACCAAGGGGAGTGACAGATGTAGAGAAGATAATCAAGGAGGTGATGGAGTCCAGGTGAGTGTCATGAGGCACTGGTGCGCTTGACGATGGTGACAGGTGTGCGGGATAATCAGCAGCCTGATGACCTAGAGCCCGGAGAGGGAGTATACATGACAGACATGCTATATTTGTAGGTTTAAATCGTATTTGTCTTATCTGGCTGTATAATAGATCCTTTACTACAGCACTACTAATATCAAACTTCAACTTGAAGAATGTCTGTTCTGTACTAGAAATATTTAGCTAGCTACTGTAGCTCCCCATTGCGATCTGGTTGGATGGGCAGGTTGGAACTGCAAAGATAGCTAGCTAGCATTGCAGATCAACAAACAAGGAAAACAGTATTATGCAGGCTAGATTAAGCTAGCTTGCAACCTACTGCAGCCCTCATCCTTCACGTACAACACCCATTCTGCCAGTCACATTCTGTTAAAGGTCCCAAAAGCACACACATCCCTGGTCGCTCCTCTTTTCAGTACACTGCAGCTAGCGACTGGAACAAGGTGCAACAAACACTCAAACTGGACAATTTTATCTCAATCTCTTCATTCAAAGACTCAATCATGGACACTCTTACTGACAGTTGTGGCTGCTTTCTGTGATGTATTGTTGTCTATTTCTTCTTGCCCTTTGTGATGTTGTCTGTGCCCAATAATGTTTGTACCATGTTTTGTGCTGCTACCATGTTGTGTTGCTACCATGATGTGTTGTCATGTGTTGCTGCTATGTTTTTGTCTTAGGTCTTTCTTTATGTAGTGTTGTGTTGTCTCTCTTGCTGTGATGTGTTTTGTCCTATATTTATATTCTATTTATTTATTTTTAATCCCAGCCCCCGTCCCTGCAGGAGGCCTTTTGCCTTTTGGTAGACCGTCATTGTAAATAAGAATTTGTTTTTCACTGACTTGCCTAGTTAAATAAAGGTTAAATAATAATAAATAAAATAAAATTGTCAATGCAGTCAAAAATGTGATTTTCATGTGTTGTATATAGTGTATATTTCCACACCATGAGGTTGGAATAGTACTGTTAAATTGTGACAATGATAATGCCATTTTAGTGTAAGAACTGTTTGAAAAGACCACCTGAAATTCCAGTCTGTTTGGTGGTATGGAGTTTTGGACTGGCAGGTGACATCAAACTAGCTAATAGACCAATGAGAAAGAGTGTTCCAAACCTCTCTGCCAATAACAACTAGTCTTCAGTCTTCCCCTCCCACTCAGACCACTCCCAGACAGACATAGCAAAATTCTTGCTTGAGAAATTGCTCTTAGCTAAGAAGCAATTTCTGCTTCTTAGCTAAGTAAGGTACTTAATTGTTACCCAGAAATTATTATTATTATATTATTTCCATATTTTTGAAGCTTACAATATGGAGGAACGTGTTCGGGCCTTGCATTTTTCCCCCTTTTTTTCTCACCTTTATTTAACCAGGTAGGCTAGTTGAGAACAAGTTCTCATTTATAACTGCTGGCCAAGATAAAGCAAAGCAGTGCGACACAAACAACAACACAGAGTTACACATGGAATAAACAAACATACAGTCAATAATACCATAGAAAAAGTCTATATACAGTGTGTGCATGCCAATGCCAATGCAGGTGTTCCGTGCACTCCTGGCAAAGGAAATCAGGTTTTTGGCTAAAATGTCGTGGTACTGTGTAAAGTTTATGTTGCCGCTGATCTTAACAAGGACCCCAGGATCAGTGGAAGCAAGATAGAACCATAACATCAAAGCTTCACCACCATATTTTACAGTATAGGTATGGGGTTCTTCTCTGCTCATGCATTCACATTTCCACGGCCCATGAGCTCATGAGGCAGGATTAGGCAGCTGCCTATGGCCGGACCTCCAACAACAACAACACATAAAACCTAACATAATTCTGCCCAAAACCAATGACAATTTCTCTCAAGCAGTGGCATATTGGCTTTTTAGGTGAGCGCTGATGCCGCCCTGTGATAAACATTGCTCACTTTGTCAAAGGCAGCGGAGTAAAATATTTTGCTTGTCCATTCCCACCGCACCTTTCCAGGGTGCTGATGGAGAGATGCATCGCTGTGGCACTCCACCAACGTTCCGTCAAAAACAATTATCTAACATAAATCATGCAGCAGATATAGGATATTGTAGAAATATTTTGTGGTCTTTTCTGTGGTCTACAGGCTGGAGATAAAATGCATGACAATGTAATAAGACATACACTTTTTACATCATTCAGGTTTCTCAGATCAAATAGGATAACCTAAATGAATCCCAATCAAATAAAAAATGCGGGTTTCCTCCAGACGTGACGATTGGCATTCAGGCCAAAACGATCAATCTTGGTTTCATCAGACCAGAGAATCTTGTTTCTCATGGTCTGAGAGTCCTTAAGGTCCTTTTGGCAAACTCCAAGTGGGCTGTAATGTGTCTTTTATTGAGGAGTGGCTTCCATCTGGCAACTCTACCATAAAAGCCTGGTTGGTGGAATGCTGCAGAGATGGTTGTCGTTGTGGAAGGTTCTCCCATCTCCACAGAGGAGCTTTGAAGCTCTGTCAGAGTGAACATCGGGTTCTTGGTCACCTCCCTGACGAAGGCCCTTCTCCCCGATTGCTCAGTTTGGCCAGGCGGCCAGCTCTAGGAAGAATCTTGGTGGTTATTTTTGACAAGCTGATCACGGCGAAAAAATTAAATAATTCTGCATTTCCCGTAAACACATTGCAAACAGGCTCATGATAACTCCTGATAAAGTTGGGTAGTTGATTTTAAGAAATTAAATAGTAAGCCATGAGGTTGAAGGAAGAGTCTTGGTGGTTCCAAACTTCTTCAATTTAAGAATGATGGAAGCCACTGTGTTCTTAGGGACCTTCAATGCTGCATAAATGTTTTGGTACCCTTCCCCAGATCTGTGCCTCAACACAATCCTGTCTCGGAGCTTTATGAACGATTCCTTCGACCTCATGACTTGGTTTTTGCTCTGACATGCACTGTCGACCTTATGTAGACAGGCGTGTACCTTTCCAAATCATGTACAATAAATTGAATTTACCACAGGTGAACTCCAATGAAGTTGTAGAAACATCTCAAGGATGATCAATGGAAACAGGATGCACCTGAGCACAATTTCGAGTCCCATAGCAAAGGGTCTGAATCCTTATGTAAATAAGGTATTTTTTTTATTATTTTTTTTATTCAAAAAAATACATTTTTGCTTTTTCATTATGGGGTATTGTATGTAGATTGATGAGGAAAAATAATAATTGAATCAATTTTAGAAAAAGGCTGTAACGTAACAAAATGTGGAAAAGGGGAAGGGGTCTGAATACTTTCTGAATGCACAGTATCCTAAAGACAAGACATGTCAAAGTAAAATGGACAATATGAAATGGACAATCACAACTGTTGTTCATGAGTTTCACCTCATTGTCATGATCAGTGGTTTCAAGTTTGTATCCATACATTTTTGACAAGCTGATCATAGCGAAAAAATAAAATGCTTCTGCATTTCCCGTAAACACATTGCAAATAGGCTCACAATAACTCCTGATAATGTGGAGTAGCTGATTTTCAGACATTTTACTATTTTTTACATTGTAGAATAATATTGAAGACATCAAAACTATGAAAGAACACATATGGAATCATGTAGTAAGCAGAAAAGTGTTACACAAATCAAAATATATTTTATATTTGAGATTCTTCTGTTTGAGAT
The DNA here is from genome assembly GCF_016432855.1 of Salvelinus namaycush. Taxonomy (NCBI): domain Eukaryota; kingdom Metazoa; phylum Chordata; class Actinopteri; order Salmoniformes; family Salmonidae; genus Salvelinus; species Salvelinus namaycush. The sequence goes on from NC_052323.1 coordinate 8,585,595, forward strand.
ACTACATGATTCCATATGTGTTATTTCATAGTTTCGATGTCTCATTCCTACCCTGGAATGAGTAGGTGTGTCCAAACTTTTTACTGGTACTGTAGATGGGCATTCATACAAATCAATTTCAGCCAACACTTTAGGCTACACCTCAGTAAGCACTGACTGACGCCGGTGCCTTTTGGAGGGTTTTTTTGCATTCTGGACCGGCCTTGATTTCGACACCCACGGACATTGGTTTTTGGTCTGGTCTGGACAAAATCTGAACCAATTATAGACATCTATGTTTGATTCAGATTTTGTCCGGTCTGGACCAGCTCTGGTTTGGCCCAAACATAGAAGTCTTTAAATAACGTATTTTCAGCTTTCATTCAGAACTAAAAATAAGCCTGAGTTAAACATTGGGGAAATGCATATTTTCAACATCCAGAAAATCTGTATTTTCAACTTTCATTCAGAACCGAAAATGATCCTGACTTCAATGTCTGGAAAATACGTATTTTTCAAGTCCGGAAAAGATGTCTTTTCAACGTCTTGGAAAATATGTATTTTAAACATAAGGAAAATATGTCTTTTCACCTTTCATTCAGAACCTAAATTGAACCTAACTTCAACGTCTGCAAAGTACATATATTACACGTCTTTTCAAAGTAATTTTGCTTACTAGGACTATTCTAGCTTTAGTGTGCATGGCCAAAGAGCTCTATTTTCATGTAATCTGAGCAAAGCACCGGTTCCAATCCAAGTGACAACGCCGTTTAGCCAACTCCAGGTGTTTGCATTAGTTGGATGACATGAAAATAGAGCTCTTTGGCCACGCACACCAGTGGAGGGTTTGGCATCACTTTAAGAACAGGTGATAAGAAAGTAGTTCACAGGAGAATTGTGTTTGTGAGCTTTACTGGGTTACAGCTGAAATTACAACTATAAATTAAATGCTTACTAAGACTATAACAAAGGCTAAAATGTATGTTCCAGGTTGACCTTATAGCTCAGTTGTCATGGAAATGGCTTATATAAAAGGTAAGTGTGAATGTATGGCCACTACCTGATAAACGTATTTAACAGTGAAACCTCTTTTCAGACCTTTTCTTTGCAGTACTTTAGATTTACTTGGCAGGTTTCTATCACAGGGCATAAATTATCAGTCTTAATATCATGGATCTTTTCTTGTCCCCTGTTACTTGTTGCCGGTGTTTCGCAAGCCAAATGTGAAAGCTTTGACCTGGCCATTGCCCCCTACCCTACACATGTTGTTTTGAATCTCTCAGCCTCATCAATGTTTTAGAGAGAGCTGGGACACACTGAAGACACTGAGGCTGTCACGGATCCCTCCGGAACTGTCATTACGCACACCTGGTCCCTATTCCCATTGATTAGTAATTGTATAAGTGTGCCCTTTGTTCACCATTGTCCTGTCGATTATTGTTACAATGTCCGTTGGTTGTGTGAGTACCTGGGCTGTGTTTTTTTGGCATTCGTGTCGCTTGTATTGCGCAGATGATTACGGGTCTTGTCCTGTGTGGTATCATTGTGCGCCCGTGTATTTATTCGAGGTACTCCTCCCTCTTTTGTTTGGGTTTCAACCCTGTGTTTTGTATACGTGTTTGTTTGGTCTTCGTCCCCGTGCCTTTACATGGTACGCTGTACTTTGGGTAAATAAAAAAAACTATTACGCATTCCTGCACCTGTCTCCCGATCCCTTTACACCAACGTGACAGAGGCCTGTATGTGAGCAAATCCTGTTAGCAGGAAAGTAAGTGATCCTCCCATTGCTTTCCCATTATTTGTAAAAACAGTAAATCATTTTTGAGGTTGATATTTTGTTGAATTTAAGTGCAGGATTTTAAAATATCTACATTTTCCATAAATCAACAGCCAGTAATGTTTATTTGAGGAAATGTCCTTTATGAAAATTGTATTTTCTTGACATGTGTTTAACCATATAAAACTGCTGGAGTTGTATAATTCATACACTAATATCTCTGTAGTGCAAGTACGATAACAGTGAGTGAATAACAGTATGTATTAAGCTAAATACAACTGTCTGCAAATGACCTCAAGTTAAATGTCACTAAAACATTTACAATCTTTCCTTAACTCTTTCATGTAGCAAGGTCAAAGTTGGAAGCAAAAAACCTGTGGTTCGAAGCTGTGCAAGGTCAAAACAAACAATTGCCCATCAAGGTACAATACAACTATATAAACAATGGGGGGTGACTTTATTCCCCGGACAATAGGTTTGCTTTCATCACTGTAACCTTGGTTCCCAGACAGAAAACCAAAAAAAGGGTTGTCCTTAGACACTCTTTTCAGAGAAGGGGAACCAGGTTGACATACCGGTATCATCCCATCCTACTTCAATAACCCTTTCCTGTTTGGGTAGAGGAGGGGGTGGAGGTAGAGGAGGAGCGGGGCAACTTTAACCGTGGTAATCTCCCAGAGTTCCTGCCGAGGCTCCTGTCAGGAACCCTGGTGACGCGTACAGCGGGTGTCCCATGTCTTGCGCCCATTTATCATCGCTGCCACATCCTTGCCTTTGATTATGGCAGGTATTTATTGGTTTATTTAGGTACCGGGGGCACACAGGAAGGGGCACCATCCAGAAGCCATTTCGTAGATACTACGAGGGACCTTATAGCGTTAAAGGTGGAAGCACATCACACCATTCCAGTTAGGTGTTGTTTTAATGTGTCAAGCTTCAAGACTGTCAGAGGCTTTAAAGGTTAAGGACTAAAAGACATGGCGCCAGGAGAGTCTGAGTGGCTGATTATTGATATATTTTTTCCTCAACATGAACAACAGCAGTTCAGCTGTATTGTGAATTGCCTGTATCTTTGGTGTTCAGTGCATCTACAGCTGCTATTGTGTCAATACTGTTTACAGACTCCCAGGCTATGTGTCTGTCCCCCACACGAGAGCGATCAAACGTTTGTGTTGATCAGAATTAATTGAAATTCATAATGTTGTGCAGCAGAGTTACCAACAGAATATAAAGTAGTTTTTAGCTATTTAGGGATGTCCTCATGCTGCTGATGCTTAGGGAATGTAAACAAATGCATATGCAATAGTACTGACATTTGTTTAGCCTTTTGTTTGCTTGTGGTATTGTCAGAAATCAGCACTTTACTAATTGATCGGCCTATAGTCATGTGATAAGCCTACAGTTGCATTGTTGTAGCCTACCTACACCATTGCCCTGATACCACCGCTCATTATAGTACATGAAGCTAATGCATAAATACTGGCTGTTGAAAATCTGCTCAGAATACAGATATACCCTATTATGGACTATAGTGTTCTGCTACTGGATATTGGAATTGAAAGGAGACTCCTGTGTTGGCAATACTTTAGACCTCCTGTTATTTAAGTTAACCAATTTAAAATACAAAAAAATGCATAATTTGGAAATCAGCAGTAGTCTTGAGGAAGAGAGTGAAGACTACCAGCACCATTTTCTCTTCCATTTTAGTTTTATGTTCGGCACTCAACATTTCTTAGATCCTGTTGTTTTCTCTTACTCCCCTTCGTGTTGTGGCTTGCCTTAGTGTATACAACTACACCCCCATAGTCGGGTGGTCACTGAGATGGAGGTGACCATTTATTCTGGCTTAATCGGGGTGGAAAATACAGCTAACGGGATTTTACTCTTACCCACATGTGTATTAGGCAACCAGTGATCTGTAAAGGCGCTCCGCTGGGGTACGCTAGCGAGTCTCTTTTACGCCATGATCTATTGCCCGCTTTAACTCCGATGATCTATCATACGGAACTGGGAGTAACGGATGAGAATGATCCGCTGGAAAAACTCTCTCATTTGTCTCTGTCGCAGTCAGTGAACTAGAGGAGACGCTAATACAGGGAGACGGCCCAGGGAGGAGATATAATTATGTCTCGGTGCGCCTCTGCTCGCTCGCTCACTGCGTTTGGAAGGCATATTAGACCATAATAAAGCAAGGCCTCGCTTCCTTTCTTTCTTTCCTCATATCTCTCTCTCTCCTTTCCTCTCCCTGTGGCTGTCTCCTCATTTACTCCCAGTGTCTCTTTCAGCAGGTCCCCCTTGGCTTACTCACTTTGCCTGTGCCAATTTTTTCCTCAAGACATATTTCATATACAGCTTTGAGATTATGTAAAGGACTTGAATGTGAGGTTATATTAATGCGCACTACTTTTCTGTTTATTTTAGAAGATAATGGTAGCACTTTACTTGAAGCACCTTCTTATGAAGTGTTATATTGTCATGAACATATTCATATAGGTATCGTAACAGAGTAATATGAAACTGTATAATAAAGCACAAGAGGACCATTAGCTGTGATATATATACAGTGGGGAGAACAAGTATTTGATACACTGCCGATTTTGCAGGTTTTCCTACTTACAAAGCATGTAGAGGTCTGTAATTTTTTATCATAGGTACACTTCAACTGTGAGAGACGGAATCTAAAACAAAAATCCAGAAAATCACATTGTATGATTTTTAAGTAATTAATTTGCTGGAAGCTGAAAATGTCCCAGTTCTTTCATGGCCTGCATACTCACCAGACATGTCACTCATTGAGCATGGTTGGGATACTCTTCATCGACGTGTATGACAGTGTTCCAGTTCCTGCCAATATCCAGCAACTTCGCACAGCCATTGAAGAGGAGTGGGACAACATTACACAGGCCACAATCAACAACCTGATCAACTATATGCAAAGAAGATGTGTCGCACTGCATGAGGCAAATGGTGGTCACATCAGATCCTGACTGGTTTTCTGATCCACGCCCCTCCTTTCTTAAGGTATCTGTGACCAACAGATGCATATATGTATTCCCAGTCATGTGAAATCCATAGATTAGGGGTTAATGAACTAATTTCAATTGACTGATTTCCTCATATGAACTGTAATTTAGTAAAATCTTTGAAATTGTTGCATGTTGCATTTATATTTTTGTTCAGCATATATATACCTATAGGGTAACACTTTACTTGACACTCAGCATCATAACACGTTATGACACGGTCATAACCATGTCATTATATCATAACAGCTGAAATAACTTGTCATAATATGGTCATAACACTGTCATTACCTATATATTTACACCAGTTGTGACATATATTGCATTATCTTATGGCTGGTTATGATACCTACATACTGTAAGTGTATCAAAACCCACATTTATTCAAATGTGTTTTTTCCCTGACAAGAAGTTTCCTTTCATTTGTTTCTTAAGTCCTTTGTTGTTGTGGTAATGAATTCTTTACAGTCATGATTTCATCATATTTTAAATAACTTGTAGAAAATACACTTTAAGACACTTTCTAGAAGCATTATGACCATCCTGTGTCACTTTACTTGGACTAAGAAAATACACTTTATGACATGGTCAAGAAGCATTATGACCATCATAATCATATAAGCCAGATAGGCCTATCACGTACATGCCATTATGTCAGTCATCAGTCAAAAAGAGGGTGTCTTGTCCTGCTCCTGAAACCTGCTCCTGCATTCATCCCAGTCATCAGCAACAGAGCATTGGGCTAGGTGCGTGTCTGACATCAATGTGTGCGCAAATCCAATGATAATTTAATATGGTCAATTTCAGAAAATGTTATATAACATAAACATACCGTTGACAAGCAGGCTATGGTGTAATGGAATGTTTTGCCTTGTGTGGCAGGTTGTATCGGTTTTGACATTCTTATGTAGGTGTCATGACCAGCCATTAAATAACGCAATGTATGTCACAACATGTCTAAATATATGTGTCATGACAGTGTTATGACCATATTATGACAGGTTAAGACACGTTATGTCAGCTATTATGACGCTGGGTGTCAAGTAATGTGTTACCTTATAGGGTCAGAATGATCTATGAGGTGCTGTGAATGTTTATAAGGCCATATAACATTTCACATAAAGGTGCTTCAAGAAAAGTGTTACCAAGATAATGCAAACATTGATAATGTTTCTAGGTATAATATAATAATACAAGTGTGTGCTGGTGCATGGCAATGCCAGAGATCTGTTACCAAGTTTAGAACCATACCAGTGGATGGAAGGACATACTTTTGGGTGGGACACAGAGTAGGGAGAGTGAGAGGGAAAAGGAGGGAGGGAAGGGAGAGTGTCTGTCACAACATTGATGATAAATATAGCACAGCTCCAGCCACAGACTAGATCAATCACAGAGGACCACGATCAGTGTGTCACCACGTCTCTGTCCCATCTTACGTGCATGGGAACCTGACAATTAATGTGGGCCAGCCCGATTCTTAATAATATTCTGTGTGTAGTAGCCTACAGAGGCTTGTCAGGGGAATGCTGAAAAGCCATGAGTTCTGCCAGCCGGACTCACTCACCGTACGACCATCCGGTTTGAATTGCATTGCTCTCTGGATTCCAGTTTGGAGTGGGTGATAAATGCAGAGTCCCTGCACCGCTTGGACGTTGGGCAAAGGGCCGAGCAAGGCTGTTGCCTTCCAGCTGTGTGGGGGAAGAGCTGTAGGCCAGACCGTGAGCCTAAAGAACAGGCTGAGGAGGCAGGACATGCAGGGCCAGATCCCATAGCCCAGAGCCAAGGGACTTACACAGGGAGAATACACCACCTAATGCCAAGCAAATGTGCACACACATAAGACACCCGTACAAAAATACACATGTTCACATAGATATAAATGCAAACTACACACTCTGCCTCTGAAGAACATTGGTACTCCTATTGCATGAATAACCAGTGGGGTTATAATTATTTGCTTACTTTCATCAGTTCAACGTTTGTTGTGCTATCCCTGCTAATGGGAATGTATATATGATTAACAAGCGCTTAATCCTGTCAGAAAAGGAATAAAGCCACAATAGCTGTGTGTCTTCCACGCTAGCCAGTCAGTTTCCCACCAGGAAGTTACCAGTGTGTTTTAAGCATAGCTCCCTCAATGACAGACGCACAGGAGACCAGAAGGAAGTGTGTATGTGTCCAGACAGTGGATTTCCTGTGGACCAAAGAGAAAAGCGTCACTGCGGCTCATCTGTCATAAAGGTGACAAGAACCAATGTCAGGCTTCTGCATTGTTCGTGCATTTGGTCATTGGTGTTGAATTAAGTGACCAGCACCAAAGAACTGTCTGCTTCAGGCCTTGGGGCGTGTGAATCAGAGAATATTGGCTGTACACACATCTAAATCCCTGTGGTCTCAAGGAGGGAGCAAATTGTCCCTCTGGCCAAAAATAGGTAGAATCAACATCATTTTCTTGTTATTTCAACTGACTTACTTACTTAAGTCGGATATCAACCAAAACTGACCGTTGACTTCATGTCTTTGCTGGTAGGGTGTTTGTTTTTACAGACAGGAGCTCTGAGTGACAGTCTGTTTGCGGAGTTATGAACGGGCTGTTGTGTGGTGCCACTTTGGAAGGACCTCAGTAGCGCTGGTGAGTGCCTGCTGCCTGGGGCACTTTACTTCTGTTGCAATACTCTGGAACATAGACTTGTTGTGTGTTATGATCCATAAATGATCTGCATATCTTGCTCAAGGTTTTCCCTGAGCTGTTTTTCCTAATTTCTCAGCTGACTGACTGGGCATAGTTAAACGAAAGGCTTGTTATGGGTAAGGGTCATTTTTGAGGATCTCAAGTTGAAGCAATTTGACACATTTAATCACTTAAATACACAATAAATACTCTAGCCAAATTCACTTCCTGATGTGTTTAGTCTGGCAAGGCCATTTATGATAAACATTGAAAACCAGGAAGAGGATGGCGTAAAATTTTCCGCAAATATTTAAAAACGACTAAATGACATTCACAGAATTAGAAAACTGCAGCCAGATGGAGCCAGATGGAGAAAAACTTTAAGTTTCCATGTAGCATTAGCAACTAAGAAGGTGATGTTAGCTAGCTAGCGTCCATAGACATCTTACACAAATACTGTAGTTTGCTAGCTCAATGTGTCCTCACAGCATGCAATTACCCAAGATTGAAAAAAGAAACAGAGCATGTAAGGCCTTAGAGTACCTATTGCCTTCTAACTTGATACAGCCCCAGGAAGCTATCAGCCAACAATCAAACGTACATATAATGACATAACCTGTTTACATAGTATAGTAAGGCATCTGTAACATTCTATTTGGATAGTCCATCTGTAGATGCTCTACAGACTATCAATAACATTTCAACTAACTATCTACTAAGCCTAACCTTAACCCTAAACTTAACCCTAACCCTAGCCTAATTCATGCCCTTATTCTAAACCTAACCCTAACCGTAACTTTAGAAAGCAGTTGCTTATGTGACGCACACAAAATGTATGGTCACATTTGTGTTTATGTATGGTTTCTTTGTATTGGGGAAGAATGCTTTTACTGAAATGTCAGTCCTCCAAGGTCGCGCCATTCCGATGCGTTCATACTACTGTTGGCCAGTAGGAGGCAGTGAGACGTGTTCGCTTCGCACTGGGACTATATGCGATCCTGCACCTCTCTCATAACTGAGAGAACCTTTGAAAGAGAAGCCACTTTCTCCTGTTTCATCATTTATCCAGTGTTACAGGTCAGTAAAGTGCAAAAATACCACAATATAGTTTTGTAACTTACCTGTTGAAGTGAATGTAATGGTTTTGAACAACATGGTAATTGTATAACTTCAAACTAGACAGAAAACGCATGTCAAGTGTAAAATGAAATGATGGTGGTGCATTCCTTTGATCTAGAAAAAAACGAATTGTTAACTCCTGATCATATTTTTGAAAAAGACACTCCTGACAATATCCTAAGGGTTTAGAGAATTTAATGTTGTAACTGTGATGTTTAAGAACTTTGTAATTATTGTACTGTAAAATGTTAGAAAAGCGGTTAGCTTTTGGCTAGCTCCGGTTAGATCTTTGCTAGCTCCGGTCAGTTGGTTGCTAGCTTCAGTTAGCGCTATGCTAGCTTGTTCAGTCATTTTCCAAAAATTAGCATTAATGTAATTTGCAATAGTCTTGTCTTTCTATTAGCCCTTCTTACACTGGGTGAATATATTTTGAGCATGGGTATAAAGTAACTTCTAATGACTTACACCAGTCTTTAAAGGCTTTCGTGTTTTAGAGTCTCTGTTTGATATGTGTATGAAGTAATAAGTAATAAGATTTATTAGACAGATTATTAAATACACTTTAAAGAAAAACAAAAGAAAACATTGAAATACAATGAAAAGACAGAAAAAGACAATTTTCACTTAAGAGAATGTTGAATGAGATAATTGAGAGAACCTTTGAAAGAGAAGCTACGTTCTCTCCTGTTTCATCATTTATCCTGTGTTACAGGAACTATTATCTGCTGCACCAGTCCCAAAACTGGGACCTGTAACACTTATCAACAGATAGTTTGTTGATAGTATGACCATCTGTAGAGCATTAATATAACATGTAGGCTGTACTTGGTAGCTAAACGCTGAATTGCAGTACACAGGACATACAAGTAATTTAAACCCAAAAAAGTCGGTCAGAGATGGATGATGGTGGATGATGACCATTCAGTTGGCTGCTTTTATAATGGTTTGAGAGAGGTTAGTTTGGGTACCAGCATGAGTCATGTCTATTTGCTCTCTATTGCTACCAAATTATGCTTCAGAGCTCCAGAGCATTTTGGTCAGCTTAATTTAAAACAATTGAGATGTCTATACCTAAATATACTGTGCTAATTTCTTCCCTTATCACTGGGCCAAAAGGGTCAATATCAGGGAATATCTTTACCTATATATTTCCGGATATCTGCAATTTTATTAAATATATGGAGTAGACATGTTCCAGATATGCATGTCCTTAATTTCATATACGAAGCTAGGATATTATTTGTAATGGGACAGTTTCTACATGCTTCCAATCCGGACCTCAGAAATCTCCCTGCTATCGTCTGAGTCCAGGGAGATATCTGGGGGTGAGATACGCTCAAGACACGCACCTGATACACATACACCATTTTACATATTTGTAGACTATTCAGAAAGGGTGTGCCAACATGCTGACATATCTAAGCTTTAATACTTAGGAATGAACAAATGCACATATTGTCAGAAATGTATTATACCTGATCATTTATGTATCCATATTTCTAATAAAATGCATCGTTTCATTAGCTATCCTTACATGATATGCAATATTCGCCCTCGTATGTCTGATAAGAAAATGGGCTAAATACAACTCATGAAATGCCCAGCGACCAAATTATTTTACCTGTTCAGGCACTGAAAATCACCGTGCTTCTTCACATGGTGACATACACTACATGACTATGTGGACACCTGCTCGTCTAACAACACTCATTCCAAAAATCATGGGCATTAATATGGAGTTGGTCCCCCCTTAGCTGCTATAACAGCCTCCACTCTTCTGGGAAGGCTTTCCACTAGATGTTGGAACATTGCTGCGGGGACTTGCTTCCATTCAGCCACAAGAGCATTGGCGAGGTCGGGCACTGATGTTGGGCGATTAGGCCTGGCTCGCAGTCGGCATTCCAATTCATCCCAAAGATGTTCGATGGGGTCAATGTCAGGGCTCTGTGCAGGCCAGTCAAGTTCTTCCACACCGATCTCGACAAACCATTTCTGTATGGACCTCGCTTTGTGCACGGGGGCATTGTTATGCTGGAACAGGGAAGGGCCTTGCTTAAACTGTCTAGAATGTCATTGTATGCTGTAGCGTTAAGATATCCCTTCACTGGAACTGAGGAGCCTGAACCATGAAAAACAGTCCCAGACTGTTGTTCACCAAACTTTACATTTAGCACCATGCATTAGGGCTTGGCATTGCACATGGTGATCTTAGACTTATGTGTGTCTGCTCGGCATGGAAACCCATTTCATGAAGCTTCCGACGAACAGTTATTGTGCTGACGTTACGGCCAGAGGCAGTTTGGAACTCGGTAGTGAATGTTGCAAACAAGGACAGATGTTTTTTACACGCTTCTGTGCTTCAGCACTCGGAGGTCCCATTCTGTGAGCTTGTGTGGCCTACCACTTCGCTGCTGAGCTGTTGTTGGTCATAGACATTTCCACTTCACAATAACAGCACTTAGAGTTGACCGGGGCAGCAGAAATCTGATGAACGGACTTGTTGGAAAGGTGGCATCCTGTGACGGTGCCAAGTTGAAAGTCACTGAGCTCTTCAGTAAGGCCATTCTACTGCCAATATTTGTCTATGGAGATTGCATGGCTGTGAGCTCGATTTTATAAATCAGCAACGGGTGTGGCTGAAATAGCCGAATCCACTAATTTGAAGGGATGTCCACATACTTTTGTATATATAGTGTATCTGAACATACTGTACATGTGCACCATATTCAGTAGTAGGCTATACAAGGCAGGGAAGGCAAACATCTTCATATTTAATCCAAGTTGCTATTTCCTAAGCAGATCTCTGCTATTTCTGTTTAAAACATACAGCATAGCAAATCCAGAGCTCCAATCACAACACATGTTTCTGTAAAATTGCAAACGTAGGCCAATCTTTGCAAAAAATGTATTTGATTTATTTAACAGAAAATAAAAGTTGCACACCCTCAATACCCCTGCCTGCCCTGTTTGTTATGGATGATGCACACCAGACTCAACGTGGTGGTAGTATTGGTCTTGTCACGCCCTGATCTGTTTCACCTGTCTTTGTGCTTGTCTCCACCCCCCTCCAGGTGTCGCTCATCTTCCCCATTACTGCCTGTGTACATATACCTGTGTTTTCAGTTTGTCTGTTGCCAGATTGTCTTGTTTGTCAAGCTTACCAGCGGTCGTTCTGTCAGCGCCTGTCTTTGTCCATGCCTCGCTTTTCTCGGCCTCCTGGTATTTGACCCTTGCCTGTCCTGACCTTGTACCCGCCCGCAGAACCACTCAGCCCGTCCCTGAGCCTGCCTGCCATCCCGTACTTTTGTCCCACTACTGGATTATTGACCTTTGCCTACCCTGACCCTGCCAGCCTTGACCTGTCGTTTACCTGCCCCTGGTGTTACAATAAACATTGTTACTTCACACGGTCTGCACTTGGGTCTTACCTTTTATTCCTGATAGGTCTGTGATCCACTCCAAACTGTCAATGCAAGAAAATGTTGTAATTTCACATAACCATACCACAAGGTAGCAACTCTACCTGCTTCATTTGTGATGAGAAAATTAACTGGAACACGGTAAATCCAAGTTGCTGGTTAGCTAGCCAGCTATGTTATCTAACTGGCTAGCTTATATTAACCAGTAAATTAACCTTATATTAACCTAAATATGTCTACATTTAAAAAAATTAAAAAAACGTTAGCTGTCACCTTGAGGCTTGATAGGGAGTAAAAATGTTTTTCCCTGCAGCGAAGGCAATTTTGTCATTTGTTGTTACTCATCTAATGAGTAAATATCCAGCCATACCATGTATGATATCTGAAGGGAATCTAAAATGATTTGGGCATGAAAGAATCATCTGGATTTCATATTTGTCAAATGATTCAGAAATGTGTCTTTATTTTCAGCATATCAAAAATCATAACGGATATGGACCTCAGCCAAGAGAAGCATATCTGGAATCAATAGATGCATCCTCTGCCTTATGATGGATATAGCGTTACCTATCTGATTGGAACAAATAGGGTTTTTGTTCAAGGAAGCCTCTCTCATGCAAATTCACTTGAGTGTGGTGTAGCACAGGGCAGCCGGCTAGGGCCATTATTATTTTCAGTTTTTACTAATGACCTTCCACTCACCTTGAATAAAGCCTGCGTGTCTGATTCAACAGTATACACGTAGGCTGCAACAGTAAAATAAATAACTGACACACTTAACATAGAGCTCCAGTCAGTTTTAGAATTGGCAACTAGCAATAGTCTGGTGCTAAATATCTCAAAAACGAAAAGCATAATTTTTGGGCCAATCACTCACTAAATGCTAAGCCTCATTTAGATATTTCATTGAATACTGTGGCGATTGAGCAAGTTGAGGAGACTAAACGTCTGGGTGTAATCCTAAATAGAAAGCTGTCATGGTCAAAACATATAGATTCAATGGTTGATAAAATGGGAAGAGGTCTGTCAATGATACAGCGTGGCTCTGCGTTCTTAACATCTCAGTCGACCAGACAGGTCCTACATGCCCTTGTTTTGTCGCACCTGGCCTACTGCCCAGCTGCGTGGTTATGTGTGGCAAATAGGGACATAGATCAATTACAGTTGGTCCAGAATAAAGCAGCACGTATCGCACTTAGATGTACATGGAGGACAAGTGTCAGTAACATGCGTTTCAATCTCTCCTGGCTCAAAGTCGAGGAGAGCTTGAATGCATCACTATTGGTCTGTGTTGTGTTGAAGGTACCGAACTGTCTGTTCAAGCAGTTGGCACACAGTTCAGACACTCATCGGTACAACACAAGACATGCAACCAGAGGTATCTTTACAGTCCCCAGGTCCAAAACAGAGGCTGGGAAATGCACAGTATTAAATAGAACCATGACTACATGGAACTCTTTGCCACTCCAGCTAACTTAAGTTAGTAATAAAAACAAATTTAAAAAACTGATAAAAGAACACCTTACTGCACAAAGGGGACTGAAGAGACAGCCATTTTATATATATTGTATTGTAATTTGTACTGTATTATGTATTAGACCTAGATATTGTGTGTATATACTGATATGTAGGCTGTGTGTGACGTTTTAAATGTATGTAGTTCTGTCCTTCACTAATAATGTCCTGTACTATGTATTATGTCATGTTTCATGTGGACCTCAGGAACAGTAGCTGCTGCTTTTGCAGCGGCTAATGGGGACCCTAATAAATAACAATACCAATGCAATGTATGCAGTCAGTATTTGTCAACATGAAGAGAGAAAAGAGGATGTCACATATCTCAGGATATTGAATGAGTCCAAATCCGGCCATAGGAAATGTCCATGTGTGATATTCAGAGTAAACCCAATATCATATATGTCTAAAAGACAAATCTGGATTCAGAATTTGTCCGGATATGGTGCAAATCCACAACTCAAAATATGCATTGGAAATGGTCCGTATTCTCTAGAATATCAAAAACATTTCATGTAAAGGTAGCGCCTGATATGGACCCTTTTCACCCAGTGTAAAACCTAGAACTTGATTATCGTATTGAATGAAATTAGCTCCCACATGTCATTCCAACTGGTGCAGCTAATACAAATTTACATGGTAAGAAATGAGAAGTGATCTATGGGCGACCACCTTTTTGGTCCAGTCGTACTTCATTCCATTCTGGAAATGGCAGCATAGCTCAGCTAATGCTGATTTCGAACCTGACTCCGAGCCTCCTGGCTTGACCTGTGTGTGTCCTCAGAGATCAACAGTCAATTAAGCGCCCCTCACGTTTTTCTTTTCTTTTTTATAAGAATAAAGTAAAGCTCAGGTTAGACCCCTATGCCACTGGCTGGCTAATTGGAACCAGGGTCTGTAAAAATGGGAACTTTAGTAAAACATGCCGTAAAATTCTGAAGGCTAACCATAAACTAACCGATTTCTTTCATTCTTTTAAAGGGAACTCCAACTGAAACCTCTGTGTAAACTTTTACGAGGACCCCTGGGGTCACCAGTAAACCCGTTAATAGAGATGAGATATGAGTGGGGTACTTGGGCCTCCCATTTCGTTAGCATTTTTTTGTTTTTCGCATTCTTAGGAGGGGTCAAGTGCTGTTCTGAGGCAAATGCAGCCTCATCTCAGATGTCATTTATATGAAAGAGCAAATCTAAAATGGTACCACTTAGACAGGACTTACCAGATAAGTGTCAACACATTAAAGTAGTCCCTCAATTTTGCCTGGTTTCTCTAATACCAAGTTCGGCGTGACAGCTATAGGAGCCACGAACAACCATGACGTTCCTTTAAAAGGTGAGACTCACACTGTTTTAGTGGCCCTCATGTGGTGAGGCTGTCTTTATGTTCTCCTTGAGGTAACTTGTTGGCTGCTCAGACCTATATTACTGATTATAATGGTTACATTTGTATTTTAATATACATTTTGTTTTTATGTTTTGTGTGAATTGAGGTTTGTTATTTTTAAGCATGATAACAATGAATCTTGAATTTCTTAAAGATTTGACGTGATACATGATAATGCTGAGATGCTTCATCAAGAGAAGGTCCTACAGGATCAATTTCAAATTGATGTAGTAAAGGCCGAGGTCACTACCCTAATGACGTAATCATATCATCCCAGAGTGCAATGCCTTACACGTAGACACACAGTTTGACTGAAGTAGGGCATGACGCCATACCTCAAAATAGAGAAATGGATCCCACTCAAAGTAAAACAAAGATCATCTCTCTGCAGTCTCATACACACTGGGGATACACCCCCACATTAACTCAGTTTGGGAATATGTGTTCACAATTACATAGCTACTTTAGTTTGTTCACATAGTGAACAAATACATGTTTCATATCAGGGAGGACTTACATTTTTCTGGACATTTTGTACACTGACAAAGTGCATCTCAGACTTTTTACTCCCTCGTTCATTTTGACCTGCCTTACAGTTAAATGAGTCTTCAGCTTTTGAAGGAAATACTCGGCTCAGCTCAGCAGCGCCATAACGAGAGAGAGAATTAAGTGGCCTCTGAGTCAAAGCAAATCTATTAGCACAGGAATGATGATGGTGCTGAAAATCCTGACAAAACAATTTGTTAGTTTTACAAATGATAATGATTTTTTTGGTCAGTTGGCCCAAGGGCAGTGAAAATATTAAGCCTGGTAAAACGTCATGTTGTAAGAGTTCATGTGTCTGCAATGCCGTGGTCGGCCAGGGCAGCCGTTCACATTTTTTCGTGCGACGTGAACAATCTCGGGTTACCTTAAAGCCTGAACCCCGGCAAGTCCTAGACCACCCTTCGATTAATCTTCCCCTTGTAGCGCCTTATAATTTGCCATTACAAAAGCCATTAAACCTGGGGCCTGATTCTGGGCTCCGGGGACTCCTTGTGAGGAGGGTGCGAGGCTCGGATAGGCCTCCAGTTGGCCCCGTGCACCTCGGACGAGCCCCCAGAAAACGGACAGGTACTTAAAACAGGGTGAAAAGATCACTTTAAAGAAAACAAGGATGATTAATGGAGAAAAATGAGGGCCCTTTGGGTTCCTTTCATCTGGGCCTGATTCAGGTCTTCGGTGGGCCATTAACCCATAGGACAACTGTCCGCTGCATACGGGAGAAATGAAATCCCAGTGCTGGGTTCAGACAAATGTATATGCCTCGGAATGAATGTAGAACGGGAGGGACCTTAGAGAGTTATTTCAACAGAACAATGTCTAGCCGTGATCATTTGGAGCCAAAGTTCCACTGATATCTTTAGTAATGCTGTACGTAGTACAAGTTAACAAAGATAAGATTTGAAATCCATCTCGGTTGTAATCATACAGTGGATGGCTACCGATTAAGTATTTTTCATAAAATTGTTAATGCATGTAAATTACCACAAAATAGTAAAATATATGGTATCAGATGATTAAATAAACTTTATTGATCCCCAAGGAGGGAAATTGTTTAATTGAAATAGACAGAACATTCAAAGAATATTCCTAGAGATCACATTGATTCAAATCTTGGTTTATTTATCAACTGGGCGAGATTCCCCAACCATACAACTTGATTTGGAACATCAATCTTCATTGTGTAGTATACGTAGAGTGATGCATCATGGAGAATTCCTGTTGCTGAAATGATGTCATGATCATACCTAGGGACAATGACACTGTGTTCCATGCACATCTCCTTTTTAGGTTACATTACATGCATGGGTGAATGTTATGCAAGAACAATTTTAGCAGATTGGTAGAATACTTTCATATTCTGACTGGTTAATAACTTGATAGAAATATTTCAGAAAAATCCATATTACTTCAAATTAACACTCAAGTTACACTTTTATTAGACAATGTATTTTAGGTGGATGTAGGCACATATTTTCATTGAGCTTGTGTGGAACAGTGTGGTTCAAGTTAGTGACGGAATTTTCACATCCAACGTTTGCATTAAAACTGTTGTGACAAAGAGCCCAGGTATGGGTGTAAATAACCAGCTTTTGGATGGGAAGGCCAGAGCACTGGTATGGTTCGTGGCAAGTACAAAGCCCACACCTGGCCAGAAGTGAAATCAAATCTATCCTGAACTCTGCCGCTCTCATTTTGCTCTGGCAGTTTTCCGCAAGCACGGTTCTGGGTCAAAAGGCAGGAGAGTGATTTCAGCCCGGGTCACACTCGGAGACAGTTTCACACAATAATGCATTTTAAAGCTGTGGCTTTGCCATGACTAAGCACTATACCAAACATGTTTACATTGTATCTGTGTATTGGAGACTTTCCCTCAATAGTTTTTATTTATATAATATGACTAATAATTGTATTTATGTTCTTTTTTTAGACAGATGTATGGGAAGGTGGTTATCAGTGTCAATCTGCCTACATGAAAAATGTATCCCAAGACCTACTGTGATATATTTCAATGGTCACATTAGAATCTTACAGTTTACATAAAGTATTTACTGAGGATTAAACCACATATTAATAATTGAACACATCCTGTAAAGGGCACATCCTGTAATAAGTCAGCGACTGGTAGAGGATCAATAAACCAATCCCTCTTGGTTATGCTCAGTAATCTCCAAAATTAACATTGCTCCTGATTAAATCAAGACAAATGATCTGCCTAAAATGAGTTACTTTCACAGGGCTGGCCACGGCAGAGAAGGTGGATCCTGCTGAGATGGAGAAATAATTATTAATTAACCTTTGAACTGGATGGAGAGTCAATTGAGTCACCAGAGTGTGCTTTTTCACTGTCAACCATGCCCATTGCCAAGTCAAAGAAAATTGACAATTTACACAGCGGACTCACACTTTATTAACCAGCTCCGTGCATTGATGCAGTCATTTGATCATCCAATAAAGTGTGGCCAAGCTAACCTCAAATCTGAATTACATGTGTTATATTAGCTTGTAGGGAATTGTTGAACGCCTGTTTGTCCCGTAGCATTTAGGGTAATGTGGAGAAAGACAAAAGAGGAAGAAAGAAAGAGTTCACATGAACAAATAAATTGTGCTCAACTGACACTGACATCATGTCATTGGCCAGTAAAGCATTTTGGGCTTCCCTTTTTAGCCCAAATGGCCAGTGGATCAGGGTGGTGATATTAGTTGAACGTTTTAATGTTACATGCACAAGTACAGTGAAATGCCTTTCTTGCAAACTCAAAACCATACAATGCAATAACCAATAACAATGTAATACTAGAAGAAGAAAAAACACGAGAAATATGAAGAACACAATAAGTAAGTAAGCATTACTACATACAGGGTCAGTTCCAATACCATATTTACAATGTGCAGGGATACTGGAGTGATGTAGGTAGATATGTATAGGGGTAAGGTGACTAGGCAACAGGATATAAGATAAACAGAGTAGCAGCAGCTTGTATGTGAGTGGGTGAGAAGGTATGTAGAGTCAGTATAAATATATATGCATGTTATGTGTGAGTGAGAAGATGATGATGGTATGTGTGAGTGAGAAGATGATGATGGTGTGTGTGTGTGTGTGTGTGTGTGTGTGTGTGTGTGTGTGTGTGTGTGTGTGTGTGTGTGTGTGTGTGTGTGTGTGTGTGTGTGTGTGTGTGTGTGTGTGTGTGTGTGTGTGTGTGTGTGTGTGTGTGTGTGTGTGTGTGTGTGTGTGTGTGTGTGTGTGTGTCTAGGGCCCTGTGAGTGTGCATAGAGACACAAATAAAAAGGTCACTGAGTATAAAAGGTTAACTCAAATAGTCTGTGTAGCTATTTTGTTAGCTATTTATCCGTATTATTGCTTGGGGATAGAAGCTGTTCAAGACCTTGTTGGTGCCAGACTTGATGCTCCGGTACCACTTGCCATGCTGAAGCAGGGAGAATAGTCTATGGCTTGGGTGGTTGGAGTCTTTAACGATTTTCCGGGCCTTCCTACCACACCGCCTGATATAGAGGTCCTGGATGGCAGGGAGCTCGGCCCCAGTGATGTACTGAGCTGTCCACACCAACCTCTGTAGCTCCATGCGCTCAAGGGTAGTGAAATTGCCATACCAGACAATGATGCAGCCAGTCAAAATGCTCTCATTCGTGCAGCTGTAGAACTTTTTTTTAGGATTTGAGGGCCCCTGCCAAACTTTTTCAACCTCTTGAGGGGGAAGAGGCGCCGACCCAGAGTCCTAAGCTTGGTGACGAGCTTGGATGGGACAATGGTGTTGAACGCTGGGCTGTAGTCAATGAACAGCATTCTCACATAGGTATTCCTCTTATCTAGGTGGGTGAGGGCAGTGTGGAGAGCAATTGAGATTGGGTCATCTATGGATCTGTCGGGGTGGTATGCAAATTGCCGTGGATCTAGGGTGGCTGGGATGGTGGAGTTAATGTGGGTCATAACCAGCCTCTCAAAGCACTTCATGATTACAGATGTGAGTGCTGCAGGGCGGTAGTCATTGTGGCATGAAGCCTTAGAATTCTTGGGGACATGAATGATGGTGGTCATCTTAAAACATGTGGGAATTACAGACTGGGACAAGGAGAGGTTGAAAACGAATATATCTGCCTGCTGTTCAGCGCATGCTCTGAGAACGCCCCCTGGAATACCGTCAGGCCCCTTCAGCCTTGCGGGTGTTGACCTGATTAAAGACCTTCTTCACTTCGGCCTCGGAGAGTGAGATCACCCAATCCTCTGGGTCGGTGACGGCCCTCACACCCGGCACCATGTTGTTGTCAAAGCGTGCAAAAAATGCATTGAGTTTGTCTAGTAAAGAGGCATCGTTGGGCAGATCACGGTTGGGTTTTCCTTAGTAATCCTTAATGGACTGTAGCCCCTGCCACATATGGTGGGCTTCGGAGCCTATGTAGTATGTTTCGACCTTATTCCTATATTGTCCTTTTGCTCATTTGATGACTCTGCGGAGATCATAGCGGACCTTCTTGTACTTATTCCTGTCCTCGGCCGTAGCCTCAGGGTTGTCTACTATAGCGCTGTGTGTGGTAGCCCTTTCCTTTAGTTTAGCGCCAACCTTGGTGTTAAGCCAGGGCTTTGGATTGGGGAAGCAGCGAACCCTCTGTGTGGGGACAACGTCGCCGATACATTTTATAATGAAGCCGGTGACAGAGGTGGTTCACTCATCAATGTTATCGGCGGAGTCTTAGAACATATTCCAATCAGTGCTAGAAAAGCAGTCCTGTAGCATAATCTCTGATTCAGGTGACCATTTCTCAATGAGTCATGGGTACTTCCTGTAAACAGGAAGCAAGAGTACGGAGTTATGATCTGATTTGCCTATTGGCGGATGAGGGAGGGCCTTGCTTGTGGGTAGAATAACAGTGTTCCAGGACTTTATCACCCCTGTGGCAATGAAATGTCCTGATGGAAGTTGGTGTTACGGCAGATTTCCTCCTCTTCGTCAGAAGTGTAGGGATCGGACCAAAACGCAGAGTGGAAAGTGTCCATGTTTTATTAACAATTAAACTGAACACTAAACGAAACAAAATAGCAAAAGAGAATCTAACCGACAAACAGTCCCGTGTGGCACAACTACATACACGGAAGACAATCACCAACAAAAACCCAACACCAAACAGGCTACCTTAATATGGTTCTCAATCAGGGACAACGATTGACAGCTGCCTCTGATTGAGAACCATATCAGGTCAAACACAGAAATAGACAAAACAGACACAAAACATAGAATGCCCACCCAACTCACGTCCTGACCCACTAAAACAAACAATTAACACAATAACTAGGGTCAGAACGTGACAGTTGGGCATTACGTGTCTTAGTGACGCAGAATTAAAATTACCGGCAACCAGAAAAGCAGCCTCTGGATGTAGGTTTTCTTGCTTGTTTATAGCCTTGTACAGTTATTTTAAGTGCCTGTTAATTTTCTTATCCTGGTGGGGAATGTATACAAATGTCACAACAGATGAAAACTCCCTCGGGAGATAGGTATTCCAAGATGGGTGAACAGTGGGTCGACATTTCTACCTTGCTGGAGTTAGCACACCAGTTGGAGTTGATGTAAAGGCAAACTCCCCTCGATATCCCAGACTCCACTGTCCTGTCCATGTCAAGGTTGTGCGCTTCTGGTAAGAAGTCAGGTGCAGGAGAGCAGAGAGTTGTGATCAGGCGCACTTTATTTGGCAGAAGCACAAAAGACAGACGCAACTGCGTCAAAAACCTCCAGCCAATGTCAAAAGTGAATAAGCGCGGTAACACTCACAATAATGCAAATGTATGACAATAAACATACTACGGGTCAAAACACGATACCCGGGGAAACAACCAGTCTGGCGCGTAACACTAAACATGTAACAAAACAATTCCACACAAAGACATGGGGGGAACAGAGGAATAAATATATGCAGTGTAATTAGGGAATGTAAACCAGGTGTGCGGGAAACAAGACAAAACAAATGGAACAATGAAAAACGGAGCAGCGATGGCTAGAAGGCCGGCCGAACAAGGAGGGGCGCCGACTTCGGCGGAAGTCGTGACAGTCCACCCGGTGAATTGAGAATCAATCGAGTTGGATAGCCATGGGGGGTATCTGTGACCAACCGGCTCGATTCGGTCTTATGTTGCAAAATTTGAAATTGTGTTTTTACATTGGATAAAAGTAGAAACTCAGAGCTAGAAAATGGTATATCATACACTGCAGTTGAGGAACAATGGGAAAGTAATTCTGCTTTGAAAGTTGATAAACTTGTAACCTCACTTTTGATAAAATGGTCTTTGAATGTTTTAGTATACCTACTGGAGAGCTCTTCTTTGTCTACACCCATTCAGCATCACTCACACCCTCTTCAGCTTTAACCCCACCCATCTCTTTAAGGGTTGATATGAGCGTTCTGTCTTAACAACAGCAGTCAAGCTAACTGGCTAACGTTAGCTAGCTTGCTAGCTACTTCCAGACACAAATGAGAGAACAGCTCACTCTGACCATTTTACTCGCCCTAGCAGAGCTGCTAAGGCTGTTCGTCAGTTATTCTGCGCTCTGGCACATTCAGACGAGAGTGCACATTTGTGGCCTGCTGGAGGTCATTTTGCAGGGCTCTGGCAGTGCACCTCCTTGCACAAAGGCGGAGTAGCGGGCCTGCTGCTGGGTTGTTGCCCTCCTACGGCCTCCTCCACGTCTCCTGATGTACTGGCCTGTCTCCTGGTAGCGCCTCCATGCTCTGGACACTACGCTGACAAACACAGCAAACCTTTTTGCCACAGCTCGCATTGATGTGCCATCCTGGATGAACTGCACTACCTGAGCCACTTGTGTGGGTTGTAGACTCCGTCTCATGCTACCACTAGAGTGAAAGCACCGCCAGCATTCAAAAGTGACCAAAACATCAGCCAGGAAGCATAGGAACTGAGAAGTGGTCTGTGGTCACCACCTGCAGAACCATTCCTTTATTGGGGGTGTCTTGCTAATTGCCTATAATTTCCACCTTTTGTCTATTCCATTTGCACAACAGCATGTGAAATTTATTGTCAATCAGTGTTGCTTCCTAAGTGGACAGTTTGATTTCACAGAAGTGTGATTGACTTGGAGTTACATTGTGTTGTTTAAGTGTTCCCTTTATTTTTTTGAGCAGTGTATATATCTTGTTATATTTCTATGTTCTATACCTTCATATGTCAGAGCTGTAATGACAAAGGGAAAGAAAGGTGTAAAAGGTCAAAGTTCCAGCTAGTTGGTCTGAAATCAAAACCAGCAACCACAACCCTTGGACATTGATTTTCTTGTCGGTGCTTGCCAGGTGACACCAGACATTTTATGGCTGCCGCACAGTAGCTACAAACACGACGTCTAGCGGCTCAAAGATCTCTCCCGGTGACACTATTCAGAGCTAAAGTTGTGTGAGGCTCAACATGGTGTGAAAACAAAACAAATGTAATCTCCAGCGCCAGAGCGCGTCAATGGCCTCTGCTATAGAGAACAGTGTGCGTAATTAAAGCATTTGGTTTGGTCTGTTAGTACTGGGCTGACCTTTTATACGTTTACAGTTCTCCTGACATTTCTCCTGATGGATAGAAAAAAAACAAGACCAAGTTGCTAAAAGAGAAATCAGGACTTCGGCTTTGTTTTCCCAGTTAGAGAATGGCTTTTATTGATCCAAACGGTTTGGGTTTTACAGAGGGTCGATGTTTCATGTTTGTTAACACTAAAATGTGACTGTTTCCATTTCAAAACATGATCCAGCTTTTATTAGTTTTCATGACTGGTGGCATTGCTGTGGGGAATGGACGGAATGGAATATCATGAATTGGACATTAGGAAGCAATCTAGATCGGCTTTTTGCCTTCAAGTAGTTGGAATTGTCCTCCTTTACATCAAATGAAGCGCATATACATATAATCTTGCTCAAACCTTTTCAAATAAAAAGCTTTTAAAAAAAAATATTAATAAATAACATAAATATAAGTTATTAATCTCTAATTTTACAGATTGTTTCTGTCCGTATCTATATATCGAACAATGATTTGCATTACGATTACTATGGCTCCAATTCCACCATATTATTGTAAGGCCTTTTCTCTTCCCTCCGATCAGTTCTGTGTGAGCAGGAAACCTGTGATCAAAAGATGGGGCGGGACAGCTGCTTAATAATTCAGAAGAGCGAGATTAAAAAGTGAATTCGGTCGGCACTTTATTAAAAGCCAGGGTAATTGCTTCAGAACTCGATGTCAACGCCTCAATAAGAGAGGCCTAATTCGGTTACAGGCACTTTGCATGTAATTGCTGAAAATGAACAATGCCGTCTCGTAGAGAATCCTATCCACATGGAATCCCCATCCCACAGCTGATTCAATAAGGGGCCTTAGAAAATGATGACTGCGATTTGACATAGTCTTTGACACAGTGTTGTCTAGTGAAAAGAGATCATTGTATTACTGAAATGTTAGTTTGTCTACTTCTCAGTGTGCGAGTTTTTGTTATGTTTTATCATGCATCATTCTGGTATCTTACTCATTAAAATGATATAAACATTTGCTGTGGTCTGAATAATTACAACACATTGTTACACCATACTTACATATTTGATACTGGTTTGCTATTTCAATTTGTGTAATTACAAACATAGATATGTACATGCATTATATTACACTCTAGTTACACTTTTAATAGGTTTTAGTGCCACTTTATGTAAAGTGGTACTGGGATGGTCATAATTTCCCTATACATTGAAATTCTTGAAATGTAAGATTGAATGCTCATCAGATATGGTGTAGCATACATACTCATGTGAAACCAATTATCGTGAAACACATTTCTTCTAGTTTTTTTAACACATTTTTCTGGAGGTCCCTGGTGATGTCACTCATGCAGCGTTCCAATCTTTTTCTGATTTAAACGTGAGATGAAATATGAATCAATGAACCCAGCTGCACGTTTGTGCGACCCATCATGCCATCAGTCGCATATGTATTAGGAACTGGGCTTTTTCCCTCCACAGGCACTACATCACAAAACTGAGGGAGTTGCTACCAGATGGTTAAACAAACACATCGCCCAACTGCCCATAACTCAAATCCACTTAGCACCCCTTGTCAACATATCTTTCACTCGCCTGCTACTTCTCCTATCTTCTGTGCATGGAGGCAGGGAACGAGAGAAAAAAGAATGAAGAATAATAAGAATCTGGAAGAAATTCTTGCCTGGTGTGTTTCATTTTAATCAGCAAGCCCATCCATCCCCAGTTCTCTCTCTCTCTCCTCCCCCTCCCCCAGGTGTGTTGAATAATGAGGCCGAGCAGCAAGAACCCGGAGTGACAAAGCGTGTGTGGGTCACAGAGACAAAGCCCAAATGGGCCGTCCGACCGGGGCCTTTTTGTTGGAGCGCCCAGGGAGTTGCCCAGGACTCAGGGCAGGGGTTAAGAGTTGGGAGGTCGCGGGGTCATCCCATTTTCCTTTCTCTTAGCCTCATCCCCATGCTTAAAGCCTCAACGGCGCACTTGAGAGGGTAATTTATGAACTTGCGTCTTGTTCAGCTTGTGTAAAGGGAATTGCGCTTTCACTTTAAAGGACTTCCAGGCATTTGTAATTGGGTTAAGATGCTTCCTTCAGCTTTCCCATCCTTTAACTATCTGTTTAAGGGAGCAAGCTTATTTAAGACCATTCCAATGAGCTGAGTGAGAGATTGCGGAGGGAACGTTTGATATGGAATCTTTGCCATTCCTCTGCGTCTGTTAGCAGCAGTGTGGTACAGGTGAAAAGTTGAGAGATAACTATTATCTCAGGCACATAATAGTCAAAGGCATGGATACTTAAAGTGAATGCCAGAATTGCCAACTTCTCTATGTTCAAATGTGGACCACTGGTGACAGTCCAAATTGCATTTGGCTTTTGGAATGTGTAAAAGATGATTTTCAGACAGCATAACATCAAACCCAGTTTAACCATCACTCCTGTGCATAGGGAGTTGATGGGCACTGGGGAGGATTGAGGGATGACGGGGCAAAAGTAAAACCAGATTTAAAATATCCACTTAAAGGCACAATCTGTAATCTTATCAGCCTGACCATGCAACTTTGTGTGTTTATGAGTGAGCACACTGTTGTGTAGTTATGTGAGTAGGCCAATATCATTGTCTTAATTTCTGAGTATGTGTGAGTACAATAATGTGTGTTTGACTTGACCTTATAAGCTTATAGAGTGGTTAACAACATTGGAGGCACCGCTGGGATTCATTTTCAAGTGAGCACTGACACATTATACAAGAAAGGCTAGCTGAATTTAGCTATTTTGCCATTGACTGCATTGTCATTGTTTCAACGTGAGTATGACAATGAGTCGACGAAAGAGGGAAGCATTGTTAGATGAAATCGAAGAGTTTAACGAAATGAAGTCATTACTTCAGACCATGTATTGTTACTGTTATTGTAAAAATAAACATTTGGTACTACCCACTGCCTTATTCCACGTATTCTGATTTCATAAAGTTGTCCTCAAACGCATGGGGATGGAGATGGGCCAGAAGAAGTGGATAGAAAAACCAAAGCAAAAGGACACAGGCCGAACCTGTCGGCCTCCGGGGTGATAAAGCAGAGGTTCTCACGGAGTAGCATGTAACTTAAAGAGCGTGTATTTATCTCAAAGCCTGCTTAGATAGTGCTGCCAATGTGCAATGAGGTAATTCCCTTGGCGGGCGGTTGATTGATACATCCTGGCCGCAGCTCTATATGGAGGCCCACTGGACTGGTGGGGATGCGCGGGTTGAAAAAGAAAAGTTTCCACAGATAGAGACATCCAAATGGGAGCGGGACCCAGCATGGGCTTCATACCTCGGGCCCATACACCGCATACCTGCGGGCCAAGGCGTGCTGCATACTCTTAAGTTTCAGACTCCCTACAGTCACTTTTGATGTTTCCCAAAAACCAGCTTGTGAAGGGTTGATGTGTGCACGTGTCTGTGTATAGTCAGGGTATGATTATGGATGTCCACTCCATCTTCTGCGATGGTTGTGTAACATATCAGGGGCAAGGGGAAAGCAAGGCCAAACTCTGTGATTGAAAGAGTAAGTGTCTCGCAGATGGAGTCAGGGAAGCATGCTGAGCTGAGCTCAATGGGGCCCCATCCTTTGTGATGAGTTGGTTCTACTTTCCTTTCATCTTTATCAATGATTAGACCACTGTATTAATGTGTTTTTGTATTGGTATGCTTCTCTGAACTGCTCAGCCTCCATTGTAAGCTAATACCTTGTAAGAAATATCTAAATTGGCACAAATTCAATATTGTTTCACTGTACATTAAAACTGGCTAATAGGATCTCACATTATTCACATCCAAACTGACAAGATCAAGATGAATTAGTCATTTTTTTCCTACAACATTACTTGAAAGCGAATGCTTACTTACAGGGTAACTATAAAGATTTTTAAAGCCCATGTGTTGGCCAGACATTGATTATTAACTGTTAAGCTTACATTATTCTTCCCAATCGAAACAGTTTGTGCACATATGATGACATTTTGTGACATTTTCGTTCGTTTTGGTCTTTCGGCTGGGTTTTTTTTCGGGTGGTCGTGCACCCCAAAAAATGTCTTGAGGCAAATCGAAGTTCAGTAGCCGAATTCTAAACCCCTTCGTCGGTGATTGGTCGACATTACTACACCTAGTAGGAGTGGGAACTATGGACGGGATCCTTCAAATCAGTGTTTGTTGTCATTCAACAAGAGACGACTAGTTTTCAAATTGACCTGTAAAAATACCTCCTCTGTAACAACGGCAAAATGAATTACAGATTTTTCTTTGATTCATTCTTACTATTTTGCAGAAGTGTATACTGGCTATGTTGTTGCTATGGCGTCTCAAGGGGGACAATTGAAGGTATTTTAAGGGAGTATGCGAGCACAGACGTTCACTTCGCTTATGCGAGTTCTGCTACGAGCAAAGCCTTTACTGTTGTGTCCAGTGTTGTGCAGTCAGGGTAGGCAGGGGTTACCCTGTAACAATCTAATTTAAAAAACCTGTTATAAAAAGCCAAATAATGATTCTCAGTGATTCTGGTGGTTTTTGTGCTCAAAATCTCTGATTCTCATCAAAGGTGCAATGGTATTCATTACTTCCTTTCCAACCGTTCTAATCATTGACGCCGCCGCCGTTCCTGAGTCCAGTCACTGTCAACAGGTGCTTTGCCTAGCTTGAAGTACAGTTGAAGTCGGAAATTTACATACACTGAGGTTGGAGTCATTAAAACTTGTTTTTCAACCACTCCACACATCTCTTGTTAACAAACTATAGTTTTGACAAGTCGGTTAGGACATCTACTTTGTGCATGACACAAGTAATTTTTTCCAACAATTGTTTACAGACAGATTATTTCACTTATCATTCACTGTATCACAATTCCAGTGGGTCAGAAGTTTACATACACTAAGTTGACTGTGCCTTTAAACAGCTTCGAAAATTCCAGAAAATTATGTCGTGGCTTTAGAAGCTTCTGATAGGCTAATTGACATAATTTGAGTCAATTGGAGGTGTACCTGTGGATGTATTTCAAGGCCTACCTTCAAACTCAGTGTCTCTTTGCTTGACATCATGGGAAAATCAAAAGAAATCATCCAAGACCTCAGAAGAAAAATTGTAGACCTCCACAAGTCTGGTTCATCCTAGGGAGCAATTTCCAAATGCCTGAAGGTACCACGTTCATCTGGCCAAACAATAGTACGCAATTATAAACACCATGGGACCACGCAGCCATCATACCGCTCAGGAAGGAGACGCGTTCTGTCTCCTAGAGATGAACGTACTTTGGTGGGGAAAGTGCAAATCAATCCCAGAACAACAGCTAAGGACTTTGAAGATGCTGGAGGAAACTGTTACAAAAGTATCTATATCCACAGTAAAACAAGTCCTATATCGACATAATCTGAAAGGCCGCTCAGCAAGGAAGAAGCCACTGCTCCAAAACCAGCATAAAAAAGTTAGACTACGCATAAAAGTTGCAACTGCACATGGGGACAAAGATCGTACTTTTGGAGAAATGTCCTCTGGTCTGATGAAACAAAAATAGAACTGTTTGGCCATAATGACCATCGTTATGTTTGGAGGAAAAAGGGGGAGGCTTGCAAGCCGAAGAACACCATGCCAACCATGAAGCACGGGGTGGCAGCATCATGTTGTGGGGGTGCTTTGCTGCAGGAGGGACTGGTGCACTTCACAAAATAGATGGCATCATCTACATAATCTATGTGGATATATTGAAGCAACATCTCAAGACATCAGTCAGGAAGTTAAAGCTTGGTCGCAAATGGGTCTTCCAAATGGACAATGACCACAAGCATACTTCCAAAGTTGTGGCAAAATGGCTTAAGGACAACAAAGTCAAGGTATTGGAGTGGCCATCACAAAGCCCTGACCTCAATCCAATAGAAAATTTGTGGGCAGAACTGAAAAAGTATGTGCGAGCAAGGAGGCTTACATCCTGACTCAGTTACACCAGCTCTGTCAGGAGGAATGGCCCCAAATTAACCCAACTTATTGTGGGAAACTTGTGGAAGGCTACCCGAAACGTTTGACCCAAGTTAAACATTTTAAAGGCAATGCTAACAAATACTAATTGAGTGTATGTAAACTTCTGACCCACTGGGAATGTGGTGAAAGAAATAAAAGCTGAAATAAATCATTCTCTCTACTATTTTTCTGACATTTCACAATCTTAAAATAAAGTTGTGATCCTAACTGACCTAAGACAGGGCATTTTTACTAGGATTAAATGTCAGGAATTGTGAAAAACTGAGTGTTAATGTATTTGGCTAAGGTGTATGTAAACTTCCGACTTCAACTGTAGCTTCATTTGTTACATTGAGCCAATTTCATATTTTGCGCATGCGTATTGCCTAAACATGTTGTGTGGATATTGCTTCGGGTAAACTATGCACATTTGGCCGCATCTACTTAATTTGGCACTAATTAGTGCTATGCTAATGTGGTTAGCATAGAACTACTAGCTAGCTAGGTAAAACAACCTGACAAATGGACACAATTGCGCCAACAACAAAAAATCTCCAACACCGGAAACACCCAACTAATAGGTGGCGGAGAGTACAATATAAAAGTGCAGGATCGTGACGGATTCAGAAAAGCTTTGTCTAACTTAAGGAGGGTGAAGATGCCTCCCTCCCAGGGTTTCGCCGTAGGGACATATATAAGCGTGTCACAGTCTGACACAACATCAATAAGCTGTCATGTTAAAGCTGAAATAATTTCCAAGTTCCAATACACAAGCTGAAGTATTGAGTAGGCCCCTGGCTTCTGTGATCAATGAGTCATCCTGAGAGACACCTCCATGAATGGGCCCTGATTTCCTGAATCTAGACAAATCTGCTGTTGTTTTACAGTATACTGCAGTTCTGACTTTGTAGTATCCCTTATAAGCAAATCCCCTTTCATTTATGCAATTGTTATGGTGCAGTGCTGATGCAATAGTTTGGCAAATACTAATACATTTCAAACCTGCCTGAATGAAACATTTGGCACAGTCAGGAAGAATGAAGAATAGTGACTAATACCAATTACACCCTGCCTTCATTGGTGTGTCATCAACAGGATAATTTAAGAGCATATTGGTCGTTTTACATAATCTCTTATGTGTCCAAGGAAGCTTAACTTACAAGTGCTTTCCCAAGTAAGGGGTGAAATTGGTTTGTGCGAGTGTATATATTGGTAACAAGGGAGCAAGTGGACAGGGAGTATGTCCAGGCAGTCCTTTCACTGCAGCCCCGGCTAGTGAGACAGAGCACGAGGGGCAGGAAATTGAGGTGCATTGATCTGTCATATGCCGTTTCTCACCGAGCTCATAAAATCATTAACCCTGCTGACATGGACACAGGAAGCAACAACAGAGTATCTTTCAGAGGTTAATTAAAAATAAAACCACGAGGGGCTAGAGCGGGGACGTCGCACACAAGGGAAAAGCACACCAGGGACAAGCACACCAGGGACAAGCACACCGACTTCCAAATGAGCGCCAGTGTTGGCCCATGCAGAGAGTTGCGTGCCTGTGGTTAGCATAGCACTACTCTTACCAAGAGGAGGATGCAACATAGGAGAGATGGAGGTGTCTACCAGATACCTTCATCCTCTGGTCAATTTAGGATGTTCACTAAACCGTAATACCAAAATGTTAATCCTGTTAATGTCTTCTTCCGCAAATGTGGAAGAAAAGTTCATTGAGTTATTCATACAAAAGTGATTTGCTGCTACTTCTAGGCTTAAAAATGTATTATTAACTATAGACGATGAAGATATCTCTCTATCTGTCAATTTATACCTAACCAATGCTTTGGATGTGGTCTATATTACAGTATGACATTAGCTCAGGAGAGTTTTTTACGATTTAGATTCATGAGCAATCACCTGAATGATACCTAAAAGTCGTCAAGCAATAAGAACAATGTAATTTGTTCTGTGATTTAAAGGGATGAATCAAAGCGAACGGAACTTTCTGTAACCTTATCATTGGAGCTCTTTGCCATACCTCTTTGACGCATACATTTTTTATACATCCGTTATTGAAAATGCTGATTACGTCCTCTGAAAGACATTTAAAAACCCCAACGTTTCTTAATAAGCAGTAATGTGTACGACCGAGACATCATTTACGAAGGCACAGATTCGATTGCTTCAACTCACTAGCGTGAGTCATTTTATTAGTTTGCTACTGTTTGTACAGCGTAAACAGGTTACATGTTTGCAGTACTCTGAAAATGTGACATGGCTCTCCTTTATTGTCCTCTATTGAGTAGCTTTATTACTTTCTCTGGTCCTGCGTTACAGGGGAAATTATGCTCCCCTGTCAGCTTTCTGCAGTGCTGCACAGCCCTCAACTAGCAGGCCTCACTGTAATTACCACTAGTCTGCTGACTCAGGCCACCCACACAGATACTCACACGAACACGCATGCTCATCCTCACACACAAACACACATCACACACATATGCACACGCAAATCCACACACACACACACACACACACATATACAGTAGGGTCCAAAATGATTGAAACCCTTGATAAAGATGAGCAAAAATTACTGTATAAAATAAATAATTTAAATAATGAGCTATATGTGATCGACCGGCTCGATTCGGTCTTATGTAGCAAAATATGAAATTGTGTTTTTTACATTGGATAAAAGTACAGACTCAGACCTAAAAAATGGTATATCATACACTGCAGTTAAGGAACAATGGGAAAGTAATTCTGCTTTGAACGTTGATAAACTTGTAATACCACTTTTGAGAATTTTGCCCTGGAATATTTTGGTACACCTACTGGAGAGCTCTTCTTCGTCTACACCCATTCAGCATCGTTCACACCCTCTTAAGCCCCACCCATCTCTTTAAGGATTCATGTGAGGCCATGTGGTAAACACATGCTATACCAAATACAATCTAAGTTTATTTGTCACATGCACTGGATACAGAAGGTGTAAACAGTGAAGTGGTTGAGTACAGTGAAGTGGTTACAATCTCAAAACAGAAAGTGTTCAGATAAAAATATTTTGTAAATATTTGATCATTATTAGATGATGCTTACCCAACACTGTAACGTTTGTCGTCGGAATGAGACCAAGGTGCAGCGTTGTAGGCGTACATTCTTCTTTATTTTAAATGTACACCAAAAACAATAAACAATAAACAATACAACGACCGAACAGCTTCGTCGTGCAAACTACATGCACTCAAAACAAAGACAAGATCCCACTGAAGGAGGGAAAAAGGACTGCCTAAGTATGATTCCCAATCAGAGACAACGATAGACAGCTGCCTCTGATTGGGAACCACACTCGGCCAAAAACAAAGAAATAGAAAACATAGAAATAAAGAAACTAGAATGCCCACCCTAGTCACACCTTGGCCTAACCCAAAATAGAGAATAAAAACCTCTCTATGGCCAGGGCGTGACAGTATCCCCCCCAAAGGTGCGGACTCCGGCCGCAAAACCTGACTCTAAAGGGGAGGGTCCGGGTGGGCATCCCTTACGGCGGCGGCTCCGGTGCGGGACGTAGACCACCCTTCGCCCGCAGATCCCTCCGCTTTGTTGGCGGCTCTGGTGCATGGACCTTCACTGGAGGAACCGGGCCGCAGATCATCGCCGGAGGCTCCGGACCGGGGACCGCCGCTGCAGGCCCCGGACTGGGGACCGTCGCTGCAGGCCCCGGACTGGGGACCGTCGCTGCAGGCTTAGTACGTGGCGCCGGAACAGGTCTCACCGGACTGAGGAGATGTACTGGCAGCCTAGTGAGTGGAGCTACCACAACACATCCTAGCTGGATACTCACTTTAGCCAGCTCTCCACACTCACTGAGCTAAAGTGAGTATCCAGCTAGGATGTGTTGTGGTAGCTCCACTCACTAGGCTGCCAGTACGTCTCCTCAGTCTGGTGAGACCTGTTCCGGCGCCACGTACTAAGCCTGCAGCGACGGTCCCCAGTCCGGGGCCTGCAGCGACGGTCCCCAGTCCGGGGCCTGCAGCGGCGGTCCCCGGTCCGGAGCCTCCGGCGATGATCTGCGGCCCGGTTCCTCCAGTGAAGGTCCATGCACCAGAGCCGCCAACAAAGCGGAGGGATCTGCGGGCGGAGGGTGGTCTACGTCCCGCACCGGAGCCGCCGCCGTAAGGGATGCCCACCCGGACAGGACGCACTGGACTATGACAGCGCATTGGAGGCATAGTGCGTAGAGCCAGCGCAGGACACACTGGACCGTGGAGGTGCACCGAAGGTCTGGAGCACAGTGCTGACACAACTCGTCCTGGCTGAATACCCCAGGTAACCCGGCAAGTGCGGAGAGCTGGAACAGGCCACACTGGGCTATGCTGGCGAACTGGGGATACCGTGCATAGAGCTGGCGCAGGATATCCTGGGCCGAAGAGACGCACCGGAGGCCATGAGCGTTGAGCCGGCACAAACCGTCCTGGCTGAATGCCCACTCTAGCACGGCAACTGCGGGAAGCTTGCACAGAGCGCACCGGGCTGTGGCTGCTCACTGGGGACACTGTGCGCATCCCTGCATAACACGGTGCCTGACCAGTCACACGCTTCCCACGGTAAGCACGGGGAGTTGGCTCAGGTCTGAACCCTGACTCCACCAATCTCCCCGTGTTCCACCCCCCAAAAAATTGGGGGCTGCCTCTCGTGCTTGCTACGTTGAGCTAACTCCTCGTAATGTCGCCGTTCCGCTTTCGCTGCCTCTATCTCCTCCTTCGGACGGCGATACTCCCCAGCCCTTGTCCAGGGTCCTGCTCCATCCAGGATTTCCTCCCAGGTCCAGTCCTCCTGACCACGCTGCTTGGTCCGTTGGTGGTGGGATCTTCTGTAACGTTTGTCGTCGGAATGAGACCAAGGTGCAGCGTTGTAGGCGTACATTCTTCTTTATTTTAAATGTACACCAAAAACAATAAACAATACAACGACCGAACAGCTTCGTCGTGCAAACTACATGCACTCAAAACAAAGACAAGATCCCACTGAAGGAGGGAAAAAGGACTGCCTAAGTATGATTCCCAATCAGAGACAATGATAGACAGCTGCCTCTGATTGGGAACAACACTCGGCCAAAAACAAAGAAATAGAAAACATAGAAATAAAGAAACTAGAATGCCCACCCTAGTCACACCCCGGCCTAACCCAAAATAGAGAATAAAAACCTCTCTATGGCCAGGGCGTGCCAAACACACTTGTCTAAATTGATGGGTCATGTGAAGGAAATGCTGTAACCCCCCCAGTCACATCTAGCTAAGTGGATAGGTCACTATTGTCTGGACATGTACACATGTTCATGAAATGCAATAGATGTCCGCAATCACCCCCAGACACACCTGGCTAATTTGAAGGGTCATGTAATAATCCGGGTGAAGTGGACTCTTATGTTTAGATATGTAGCTAGCTAGGTAGCTATCTAGCTAAACAATGAACCAGAATAATCCCAACTCATACTACTACCAATACAAATACTTATAACTATCAATGCTAATGTTTTTCTGATTCTAATAATATTACAACACAGATCATACACACAAAGTTAGCTAGTGAGCCAGCAAGCTAATGTTTGCTAGCTAACTAACAGTATGCTTTAACTTGCAACAAAAACGACTTTCTGACTTTATTTGAAAATTAGACTAAGATTCTAACTTGTAGCTAGACTCTTACCCGTATACATGGATGAACGCTTCACGGTGGACTGGATCCATTTAACTTTGTTTGTATCTACATCTTGTTTGGCCAGCGTTGTGTCAAGTCACTCCGGTTCACACTGACCATGGAAAGTGCAGGTTTCACTTTTTCCAACTGATCTGTCGATAGCGCCTGCTAAATTCAGGGCATCCATGTTGTTAAAAAAGTAACAGTAAAACTGTTGTAGTTCTCGATGGCTGACATTATATCTTTCAAAAACGGCATGGTAGAAAAGACTGGCAACACATACTGAACAGCTCACGTTATAGACAGAAGCCTGCTACATGGCAGACCAACCCAAACTCATCTCCCGGCATGTCCAGCCCACCCATTATCTCAGCCAATCATGGCTAGCGGGAAGGTTCCTGGCTTTTTCCGTGGCTAAACCAACTAGGCTCGTAATTAACAATTTTATTCGTATTTATGGATGGAATACAAGTTTTTTATTAAGGCACATGAAAGTTCACATGTTCCAGGAGGCATTTTTGTCCCCCCCCCCCCCCAAACAAAAAAACAAATTTTGACAAATACAGCTCCTGTGAAGTAGTGACGTGCGACATACGCCTAGTTTCCTGAAATTAGTCACATATTCTATGTTAAAAAAAATGTGGGTCGAACGTAATTTTATACTAATACAATTGCTCAGAGAAAGAGATTTTGTTACGCAAGTAATGTTTTTTTCTCTCTAAAAGGTAGGGGTCAAAATTATTGACACCCCTGTTTTCAATACCTTTCAATACCTCTCCTTGCGAGGATAACGGCACTGAGCCATTTCTAAAATGTTTTGTGACAAAGGAGATCACATTGGGAGGGATCTTAGATCATTCCGCCGTACAGAACCTTTTCAGATCCTTGATATCCTACGTCTGCACTAATGGTGAGCTCTATTTTCATGTCATATGACCATAGCACCGGTTGCAAGTCCCAATGCCATTTATGAAACTCCAGGCGATGCTACGGTCTGATGACATGAAAATAGAGCTCTTTGGCCATGCACACCAGTGGTGGGTTTGGCGTCGAAAAACAGAAGCATATGCAGAAAAGTATTTTATAGCAATAAGAGCAATGTAATTTGTTCTGTTATTTAAAGGGTTGAATCAAAGCGAATGGAACTATCTGGATGTCACGTTCTGACCATAGTTCTTGTGTGTTTTGCTTGTTTTAGTGTTGGTCAGGACGTGAGCTGGGTGGGCATTCTATGTTGTGTGTCTAGTTTGTCTGTTTCTATGTTTGGCCTAATATGGTTCCCAATCAGAGGCAGGTGTTTTGTGTTGTCTCTGATTGGGAATCATATTTAGGTGGCTTGTTGTGTGTTGGGATTTTGTGGGTGGTTGTTTCCTGTCTTTGTGTTTTCTCTGCACCAGATAGGGCTGTATCGGTTTGCCACATTTTTGTTATTTTGTATTGTTGTAAGTGTTCACGTTATTCGTAATTAAACATGTTGAGCACTGGCTACGCTGCGTGTTGGTCCGATCCCTGCTATACCTTCTCTTCTCTTGAAGAGGAGGAAGGCTGCCGTTACACTGGAACCTTATCATTGGGGCTCTTTGCCATACCATTTTTTTAGTACTTCTGTTATTGAAAATATTGATTACGTCCTCTTAGACATTTAAAACCAGAAAGTTGTACCTCGTACCTACTGTGAATATGGTAGTGCATCTTTGATGTTATGAGAATATTTTGCATCCACTGGTTCTGGGACCCTTAATAAGGTCAACAGCATCATGAAGTTTACAAAGTACCAGGACATTTTAGCCAAAAAACCTGGTTGCCTCTGCCAGGAGGCTGAGACAAAGGCCATAAGTGGATCTTCCAGCAAGACAATAACCCCAAGCATACATTAAAATCCATAAAGAAATAGTTAATTGACCACAAAATCAACATTTTGCAATGGCCATCTCAGTCTCCGGACCCCATTGAAAACCTGTGGTTTGAATTGAATAAAGCAGTTCATAAGTGCAGACCAAGGACATCAAGGATCTGGAAATATTCTGTATGAATGAATGGTCTAAGATCCCTCCCAATGTGTTCTTCAATATCATAAAAGATTTTAGAAAAGGGCTCAGCGTCATTATCCTCGCAAGGATAGGGCGCCGGAGTACTGAAAACAGGGGTGGCAATAATTTTTACCCCATATTTTAAAGATTTTTTTTCAAACTTGTTCAACTAAATCTCTTTCTCTGAGCAATTGTATTAGTATAAAATATAATAATTTTCCATTTTTTTTAGCATGCAGTATATCTCAGTATTTGTATTATTTATTTTTTGCTCATCTTTATCAAGGGTGCCAATAATTATGCACCCCACTGTATATACACAAATACACTCACACACACAAATCTCTGGTTAAACACTTTGGATAATCTGTCCTCTAATACTTACACAGGAACGGAACAATACTACTAATTAGTTGTTCTAAGAAATTTTACTCCTGTAATATGCAAAGAATATATAAATCTCATACTATATTGGTCGGTTAGATACCAGGTCAAATATAAGAGCCAAATGACTACTTTACTATAAGGTTTCACTCTGATGATTCCCCTAGGCTGAGTGCCTTGAGGAAATTGCCTTGTGCAAAGAGGAAAAACAAATCATTTGAATACATACTCCGCTGCCCTAATGCTCATCTCAGAGTTGTCACTTAGGGCAGGGATAGATGGGGCGCATTGTGGCTCTGACAGGGCTGGCTTTGTAGGTGATGAATGGGACCGTCAGACGTGTTGACAGCTCTGTGTTCAATACATGTGGATACAATACTGGCTGCATCCCTTGACAAGCTGATGGGCTTTTGTCCTGATAATCTACATTGCGTGTATTCTCTCAGCCTCCTTATGGTGAGTGTGGTCACTGACGGGTATATCACAGCCCTTGAGCACAGAGTGTCAAGATTTGGAAGTAAAAAACAGGCTGTGCTGTGACAGTTTGTGATTTCCGTCCAGAACTCTAAATACTGTCTGACTTAGAAAAATAGGCACGGTGCTTCAGGACAATACTGCCACAATGTTTTCCCCTACCTTTACTTTTGTAAGACAAACCGATTGTATATAAATTGTTTGCAATTAAAAGTTGTCCTGCCTGCAGACTTGGATGCTGCTTTGATTTCATTGGCACCCTGCATAACAAGTAAAAAGTGAGTGGAAACAACTAGGCTTGGCTGCAGACCCAATCAAGGATAAGGACCCTTTTACGTTGTCATGTTTGTAAAAAATGTGTTTCCTTCTTTCAACTCAGGAGAATGAAACATTTAGGAAAAGACATATGCACAACTCATGTTGACTCGTGATGGGTTGGCTGGATGCTAACTACTAACCAAATACTAGTTAAGGAGTGTGGATGAAAGATAAGTTAGTATGACACAAGCTGAAAGAAACAAGGAGAATCGTATACATGTTTGGCATAGTAAGGATTCTAAATTTAAAAATTCCAGAGTTGCAAAATAAATAAACATCCATCTTTACAACATTCAGGTAACGTAATAATGTCTGTCTTGTGGTAAAAGTGTAGTCACTACACTTGTAGGTAGTCTATCTAGTGTACATTGGAGAGAAATCCATGACTAGTAATATTAATAAATATTCATATATTGTATAAATGCTACAATAACCGTAAAAACATAATAATCACGCTCCAAAGAATCCAATTTCCAAATACCACAATCCACTCTAGCAGTTCATCATTAGCCATAGCTTTTACTGTAATCCCAAATATTTGAACAAGTATCCTCCTCCTTGTTGATTGCTTAACTGCATGGGAATTTACAATTCTCATGTGCACTGTCGTCCTTTTATATTTATCTTTTCTCTCCTCCAAAATAACTTACGGTGTCCAGGAAATTTGAACAAAACAGCGCAAGGAGAAAATACCACTGGGTTAGGGAGGGCTGTCAGCAAAACTAATTAGAAACCTAGACTTTCCACTAGAACATATTTCTCTATTTGTTACCTGGGAACAGGGCAACGCTTGGACTGGAGGCTATTTTGGGCCCAAGGACCGGTCTCTCGCCCGTGGGAAGACATGCACAGCATCCTCTGAGGAATCGTTTCTTATGATTTGGACTGAGTGTGAGCTTATTTCTAATATTTATGATCCCCGGTAACAGAGTAAGTTATGGGGAGCTTGGGCCAAGACCTTCCTCAGTATTTTCACTCCCTTATTATTTATGTTGCCCGACATCTTTTTTCCCATCTCTTTCTGCCCTGGTCTTCCTGTCCATTTTAGATGGAGCCGGAGTAGAATAAAAGACAAAAGGGGAGTTTGTTCATGTTCAAAAATGAGAAGCAAACATTGATGTGAAAGCCAGTTAGTCTTGTCTGTGATATACAGTATAAGTAGGCTGGAATTAAATCAAAACTGCCTTAGAAGTGTTTATGCAGTGGCATTGTTAACATAACCTCATACACATGCCTTTTATTTTGAAAACTGGAGGCATCAATCGGGCATTTTTACAGAATCCAAAACTATTCTACCTTGTGCTTCTGTTCTGGGGTTAAACCAGTGTTGTTATTAATAGGTCATTTCCAGTAATGAATTTGCACACATGAAGATAACACCCCCATTGACTTCCCAGTGGCTCATAGCGCATTATCTCTTAGCTTTAAATGGTGTTTAAAGGCTCTAGCAGGTTGTTTTTCACTTATGTTGATGCATCACTCTAGGTGGCATATTAGCCCTCTGGTGTCCTGTGTTACATTACGCCTGGCCAGGTAGGCTGCAGAGTAACCCTTTGTTTTGGATGAAGACACTTAGTAGTGCTCAGTCTCGCAAGGTCAAATGAAAGATGTTTCACTGTCCACGGAAGATGACTTCCCAGCATTGAATGTGTTTTTTTGTCTTTCTTTCGGAGAGCTAGCCTTCAGCATCTCTCTCCACGGAAGATGACTTACTTCCCGGCGAGCTTAAACCGAAAACCAGGAGGTATTACAGTTTTGACTCACTCAAATTGCATTGGATGGGATACTTTGAACAGCTGGACTAATGTCTTACATTGACCTTTGACCTCTTTCAGCATTGCTATCTTTAATGACTGATCTCATATGATCCATATGTTTATCAAGATGAGTTTATTGACATCATTTCAAAGTCACAGTCTTGCTATAGCAGGTTATAAATGGCACTGTTTATGCTTATGTGGTAATAATGCTGGAGAAAGTAGTATACTGTGCTTAATATTTGGACCACATCAGTGTGCGTGCACATTCACATATGTACAAGTCTATGAGATAAGTCTTGGGAAAGTCCAAGTCTCAACGCTGGATATGTACTTATCCTAAATATTGTTTGACCTTCCCAGCGCCTGGCCATTACTCTCCTCCGAGTCATTCTCGCAGATGGATTTTTCGTTGCATTAATCCCCCAGATCAGGTGGGTTTTGTCAAAGTGTTAAACTTAAATACTTTGGGTCATTTATCTTTACGGCCAAACCCGGGGTCTGTCAGCGGCCAGACGAGCTATTTCCTCATTTGGTTTGGGAGCAAAGTGGCGCAGGAGAAAGCCGGGAGACGGCAGGGGCTGCTCACGGCTTAATGAAATCCTGATGTGAGGAGGGGGGGGAGAGCTGCTTCAGGTCGTGGCGCCACACCATCTCAAGAAACTATACCTCTCTGGAGAGGTGGCTTCAAATATTCATTTTTTTTCTCTCTCCCTTTTCGAGAACTACGACACTCTGCTCATAAAACATTGCACCGATGCGCCCTCATTACCTCAAAACGTGCATTGGGACCTGCTAGATGTCCAAGTGGCCGTGGATAGAATTGCAAATGATTCATTTGTTGACGACTCCCATGGTACAGTGTAGCCTACTCACGGAAGCATTCATCTTCATTCACAAAGATATGAACTACGCCACTGATTATGAGTCCTAGTTCAGTCCAAATTAATTCTCATCGAACAAAAATAACAGATGTCACTGAAATGTACACACATTGTTGTTTGGTTTTGTCTAGGTAGTGT
Source organism: Salvelinus namaycush (assembly GCF_016432855.1). Taxonomy (NCBI): domain Eukaryota; kingdom Metazoa; phylum Chordata; class Actinopteri; order Salmoniformes; family Salmonidae; genus Salvelinus; species Salvelinus namaycush. The sequence continues at coordinate 8,626,209 of NC_052323.1, forward strand.
GTGTTAGTATAGTCATGGAACTACAGAAGATTTTCATGTGAGCTTTCATTCAAATGTTTGTATTGAGTGACTTTCTGGATTATTGTTTTAAGAGTGACTTTCTGACTGTTTATTTGTATTCATAGTTCCATGGGTCATAAATCTCTAAGTAGTAATACTACACAGCATAATTCATTATCACAACTAGCTTCAACGTTTCCCTGTTCTTCTAGTTTGTTTTCTTTGCAATTTTGTTTTTACATAATGACTTCTAACAGCTATGAATTAATATATATATATATATATATATATATATATATATATATATATATATATATATATATATATATATATATATATATATATATATTATGCAATGTTATTCTGGAGGCTGTGTATGTTCAATATTACTTTGTCACGAATATTTGAGTCAGCCTAACCTTATCCTTTAACAACTTTGGGTTTTGGGCTCATAATCCAAACTTTAATCCTAACCATGAACCTTGAAATTCTTGAAAATGTAGAGTTTCGCCAAAACAGTAAAACCTCAATATGTCACTTTTTTACTAAACATCATTATGTGACCCTTTGTCCATGAGCTCAGGTAGTCTTTATTTTAGCATGTTGGGGTCAATTGACCAATCTGAACTCTTTGAGTTATGAGTCTGCTCCTGTGCTGAGGTTGTGAGCATTGCTCAGTGTATTCATAAAGCTTTCTAGTGTGAAATTGGTACATAACACACTACACAGTGGCACATCTGCTTAATCTTTAATATGTTTTCATTTAAGTCCCCCTTATCCAGAGCAACTGACAATCAGTGCAGTCAACATGGGGTTAATAACATCCAATTTGTGAATGACAGCTTTATCGCCAGTGAATATAATAATTAATGTCATAAGAGTTTGTCATAAGAGTTTTTTCATTGAACCTAGTTCGGTATATCAATGTTTTTATTTATTGGTCAATTGGAAATGATCATTATGGACAACATGCAGAATTAGTGTACATTATCCATACAGTATATACACTGCAGATATTGCTTCCCAAGAGCAATATTGTACATGAGAAAGCAAAACCTTGAAAATGGAATCAGACTGTGGTTGTTCACCCCACATTTTACCAATAATAAGGGGCTTTGGCTCAACCGCCCCATATTTTCTCATCAGTCTGCATCCGTTTGGGGGGAGGGGGAGGGGGGGGGGGGGGGGGGGGGGGACGACAGTGTGGTTCCTCCCTTTGATCTGTCCCACTTCTCTTTGTCTGTATGGGTCTACTGATGCCATGTTCACAGGCAAACATCCATCGTGTGTGTGTGTCTGTATGTCTGTAATTGAAAAACAAAATAATCTGTAATTGTGAGGACCATATGTTACAGTGCACAGTGAATACTGAAATGGGGTCAATGTCCATACTCCACTTTAGATTTCAGTGATTCCACATGTAGTTAATCGATTAAAAAAATAACATTCTACTATTCACAGGTGTCCGAACATCAGGAAGGAAAGAACAACCATAGTATAAAGCTATGGATGTATTCAACTTTTAATTTTTTTTTTTTTAAACAGATGTATTTACAATATTATTATTATATAATAATAGTAATAATAGACTAGGCCTATACTCAACTATTTACAAAATAATGGTTAATTCATTTAAAAGTGTTAGGGGTTAGTACATTTAGCTCACTCTTCTCTATTAGTCGTGTTTGACATTACAGTTCGTTTAAAAGGTGCTTACATTGTTTCTGATAATTACAGGCTAATGAAGCCTATTATTGCCCACGATGCAGAAACGTGTACTAGTGCGCTGTAATCCTCGTTTAGCCCTTCTGGCCGGGCGCTTGGCCGCCTACGTCCCTCTTTATGATCTTAAAATGGACCCCAATGGAGCATTAGATGTCGAACAACACCGCTCCCGGGGGGGTTTCAAGCTCTGACCTGCAAGAGAAAATGAACTGTGCAGAGGTGACAGGGTGCGAAGCCGTTTGGCCCTGCGCGTTTGGGGCTCCGCGGTACCCTGTTGGGAATCTAAACATTTGTCAACCCAGTGGCGGACGGGAGAAAAAAAACAACAGGTACTAAACACGGTGGAATATTACACTGTCTAATGCAATGCGGGATATAAAAGCCTTAGCACTTTAAGGCCGACGTGTAGGCTAGGCTACGAGTGCTGTTATGTTAGTGATGCTTGCGAGAGGGGCTTGAACCCGGCGTTAATGGTCTTCTCTCCATCCCTATATACAGAGAGAATAGACGAAGAATGTCTTATCTCCAAGATTGCGCATGCACATAACCTGTCATGTACGCGCGCGCGCACAAGCCTCTTTCTCACTCCTAGTTTTCACAAACACACACCGCAGGGGATTATTTATGTGCTCAGTCACTTTCTCTCCTATTCAGAGGTGACAAAGTATGATTATGATGTGTTGTGTACTAGGCTACCCTTGATTATTGTTAGAACGCACGAGCAACTCAAAGCTTAGGCTACATTTACCCAGACGATTGACTGCATTTGTTTTCTTGAAAAGGCAGTGGTGCTTGAAATGATCGCTACGTTCAATAAAGCTTGTGTAACGTATTTCTGGCAGTGGAGAGAAAATAGGGGAGGTCAATAATGATGTTAGATTACATTTCCCAAAAAATATCAAATGTATACTACCATTTTGATGGAAATCGGCTACAATTATGCAATTTGCTCTCTTCTCAGGTTTGTCAAGGAATGTCGTAATCGTGATTCCAGTAGTGACAGAACGTTGTGAATGACTGCACTATTAGTAGTAGGCCTACCATTATTTTTCATGTTGATAATAATAAATAAATACTCTATTTACAGTTTACATTTTACAATATTAGTAATGAATTGTTATGCCTATAAAATAATGATTGAATGGGGAGATGAAATCCCACAATATCCTGACCATTATTTCGTCTATATTATTGCTTCATTGTTTTCTGATGCCAACTCAGCGAGCCCTCTCTCTTTCCCTGTAAGCATTTATCACTCATACGTCTATATTGCGCCCACGTTAAATGTGCGTTCCTGTATCATGTTATATTTACGCTGTTAGTACAGCTGTTTTGTTTTGCAACAGGATTCAGTAAAGAACATGGAAAGAGTGACGAATAAATATAATACGCCAAGCTACCTGAATGACATCCAAATGTGTCACTCAACAGTTGTATTGCATTGGGCGACCCAAGTTTCACTATTTTGTAAAGCCAAATGATATTGGTGATGAGATATAAATCTCAAATAGTTTGTTTGAAAGCATGGACAGAGAGAAAATGTAAATGGACAAATCAATGCACCTGCATAATTTATGCTTATTTTACGATTTGATGGAACAAGGCCTGTGCTTCTCCAGTTTTAGTTTATTGAAGTACCAGGTCAGGGTACTTTATTTTCTCGAACATCTGCAAAGCATCACCAAAAAGCCCTACAGTGGAGCCTAAAGAATCAGAAAATCAACATTCAAAACCAACTGTTTATGTCCGCAGTTATTCCAAAGACCAGTTGGCGATGATATTTTGATAGTCTGAATACGGCTTTCCAATAGCCAGCCCCAACAAATCTTCACTGTAGGCCCTACAAGGAAAATTGAGTGGCCATGAGCAGCAATATGTGACGTATAGGGGACCGGCTCCGGGGAGTGACGAGATCGAGCTATGCCTAATATAAAACGCAACTCCCCTACGAGTTGATGATTTATGATGTCAGGTGTTCTGTTTCTAATTAACGGTTCAATTAAGTCAAAGAAAACCTTTCGAATTAGCACTGCTCCGGTTGAGACCGTAAAGACCATAGGAAACAAGTTTGGGAAAAAGATATCGGTGGACTTATCTTTAGAACTATTAATGCTTGCTGCATTTGAGGGAAATATAACACCCCATGGCTCGTTGGCCCTCCGCTGTGTTCTTGCTTGGCATAGAGTGCAACTATCTATTTTTGAAAGAAGCCTGATATTAACACAGCAACGTTACATGATGTATTTGTCCTGCATAGGCCTACACCCTGAATTGTCTGTTAGTACAAAATTAACTATTTTAAATCGAGACGACATAGCCTAATAGTTGACACATCGGTAAGCATGGTTTGGTGGGTTCGTCTCCATTTCCAAGTTATCCTGTAAATGTAAGCATATCTAAGGTTATACTGCAATTGTAAAAGATTTGAAAGATTTTCCACTTCGACATAAAATATCACAGCATGTGAAGACGAACTCGTTGTTTGGGAGACATCGCTGCAACCAAATAGAAACATTTAAAATGTTAAAATTGTTGACCAGTAACAAGACATTGCTTTATAGTTATCAGGCTGTAATTGTCGTGTTGTTAAAGAAATGCGATGGATGGCCTAAGCCTGGGTAGGCTTAACTGAGAAGGATTTGAGCTCGGCTATATCCTTCAAATCATGAGATGAAGCAACACATTGTTAGTGTGATAGGCCTACTGATGATGTTTTTTTGAAAGAGGAAAATTAACGAAGGCCTAAATTGACGCATGTGGGGGAAGTCTGTAGCTCATGATATTTGCAGCTAAAACCACTCTGCAATTGTATAATGTTGGTTGGATTCAATTGAGCCCTTCAAATGAAGTATCCCTTGTTTAATAAGAACACATCCCCATCAATATTGCTGAATGACACCCAAGACGGCGGGTTTCCATCTAAGCTAATAGAATCTCGTGCAGTTGCATAACTCTAATGTTATTTGGCCTGGTTTCGTCCCCACACGAATGTCACCATATGGTGTTAGCACGAACAGTACGATGTTTCTGCAAAGGCTCGATTCACTGTTAATGGTTCATGTAAGAAATGCATTTACCATTTCAATCGATTATTTATAAAACTACTAAATAACAGCGACATTGGGCATTGTCAATATATTTCGGGTTTGAAATAGATAATAATTGATTTTGTTGACACGCGCCGTGAGGGGTGTGGGAATAAGTTCAGAATTGCCACCTCTGATTTGTAAATCTGTCTATCACGCTGCAGAGAGCACGGTGTTAATGTGCAGAATAAAATACTATAATAATAAAAATAATTCTCCAGCAGTTTGTAAACATGCCAGTGGAATTTATTTTTATTAGAAAAAAATAATTGGGAAAAGCATTGTATATTCATATGGGGATATTGTCCTATTTCATGCAAAATGTGTCCCTTTTTTGAATTAATAGGCAAAAATTCAACATTTTTGGATAGTCTGTGTGCGCCATAAACAATTAACGTTTATATATAAAAAATATAATACACATTTTCTCAATATATTATATTTTAATAAACGAAAATACAAATAACATTTCGCTGTAGGCCTAAGCATAAAGACACAATTCCTGTTAAACACACTACTTATTTGTAATTGCAATAGGCTATTATTGAAACCATTAGCATACATCTTCATACTTCAGATGAATAGTATAGGCTATAGGCTGCATAAAACAATTTTCGAAGATTATCGTTAAACCTATTTGAAAAATATTTAACGAACGATTAATGCATGCATATTCTAGGTCTACCATACTTGTTAGTGTAAAATTCTGAAGTCATTCTGCTCAATGGATATACAACACACAACCTACCTGCTCCTCGTTGCTGTCGAACTTACCCCATATTCATTCTATGATCTACCCTCTTACATGGTATAGCCCTTGCATCATCAGAATTTATTATTCACATCATTAACGAAGGGGAGAGAATGAGAGCGTGACAACTCTTCTGTGTCGCGTCTCTTTACCTGCGAGCTCAACGTATCACAAAGTATTGCCACGCGTCATATTTATCAGCATGCTATTCTATGACATTTTATGGCGCATTATAGTGCAATTCGACACTGTACTAAAATTCACTATTTCTCTCCTAATCATTCCCAGGTTGTCTCATTAGCTTCCTATACGGCTAGAATAGATAATAGTATAACTACTTAAAAATAATAATAATAATAATCACCGATAATTGATGGGCAAAAAAAGGTTAAAGGTTAAGGTTTTTCTTGAAGCCGTTCTTCTCCCAAAAGATCCAAAACGTATAAAGCCTATAACCTCACGACAGGAAGGATAACACGTCTATGCTTTGTGCTTGAAACTTAATGAGCATGCTAACATGGAATGTTCATTATAATGCAGGCTTACTTTTGTACAATTCTAGAAAACAGTTGTTAATAAGACAATGCACTCAAAACATAATAATAACACATTAGTAGCCTAATAATAATGCACATTTGTCACAAAATGGCATATTACTGTATTTGGGTTAGGCCTACCTACTATATTGCTTGATTTTCTGCAGGGGGGATTTCTAAATTAGGCTAGTTGTGCAGTGAGCAGAGTTTAATGTACCCTGGTCAAGCTTGTGGTTACTAGCACTTACATTATACACCTAACCCTTTTGTCTCCGAATCATAAGTGCTTTCAAATCTCGTATAATTTTTCATGATTAAGCTACAAATGGTGGCAATACTGAAACTTTTTTTAATGGTCAATTAGACGTACTGTGTGCTATAATAATAATACCATTATTCACAAGAATGCTTGTGGCATTGTTTAATGAGCATCAACTCCCTTCCCAGAGAAATACACGGGGAACATGTTGCCTGTGGGAAGGGGGGCGGCAGATGCATAAACATTTCAAGCCATCACCCTCTCCTCAAACATCCCCAACACTGAGACGACACTCCTCCTATTCCCGCGTCCAATTAGTTATTTTGGTCTGGCCCTTTAAGACGCAGCAGCGGGTCAGCAAGTAGTGTAGTGTTTCTCTAATTGAACTTCGCCCAATCAACAATAACTCGTTAGCAGTTGCTTGCTTTTTCTTGTTCCTTGAGACAGCTTATTCCTCGCAGGAATCGCCCCCCAGCCACTACCCGTTATACTTTCTAAAGATCTTCATGGAACTTCGCAGAGGTACTGTCTCTCTCTGGAAGGGAATACAATTCGGTTGCCTGTGAAACTGCAGCCTACGCCCGAAGCATGGTTATTTTGGAGAAAACATTTCAGACAAGTGAAGTTGCAAGATTCGACTGAAAGTGATAAAAAAGTGGGTTGTGAAGAAGACGCGAATCGAAGGAAACACTCGTGGACGTTTAAACTAGCATTTGAATGAAATAATCAGCCTTTGTCAGCAGTAATTCCTTTGGACTGCCGATGACCTCCAGTAAAGACATGAAGGCAGGCTCCGTGTTGCAGTCCAGCAGCGAGGAGAGGAGACGGGGTCCTTTGGACCAGCTTCCACCCCCGGCCAACTCCAACAAGCCACTGACGCCGTTCAGTATTGAGGATATTCTAAACAAACCCTCGGTGAAGAAATCAGTTGCTAATCTCTGTCCACCGAGAGCTATTGAAAAGGTGTCCGGCTCAAACGCAGCAAGGAACGGTATTACCACTCCTTCTTCGCCGTTATGCGCTCTGGAGGAACTAGCCAGCAAAACATTTAAAGGTCTGGAAGTCAGCGTTATACAAGCAGCTGAAGGTAAGGATTTCAATAGACATGACGTTTTAATATTTACATGTACAGATTCAGTTAGTGATTGTATTAACCAAATATGCATAATCTCCAATAGCTATTGTTGATAGCCTATTGGTTGTGTGAACTGTTGTCAAACTTGTGTTTTTTAAAGGCATTGCAAATAGGCTATGTCTCAAGCTATTGCTAAGCCTAAATTCCCCAAACAATCATGCCTGTGCGATGCAATCTATCCGTGGCTATTATTTCAGCATTTGAGTTGATTTGTTAGATACTAAACACCAGTATAAGGAAACCTGCAATTTATTTGGGTGGCAAAGCAGGCCTCTAAACCGACATTTTCTATTGTGCTTCCTGGTGTATCATTAAATTAAGTTGCAACGTTTTATAGGCTGTTTGATTTAGTAGAATTATATTTATTTAGATCCTGATATTGACAGCCATGTTAATCCTAATGATGCATGGGCAATGTAAAACATACATGTCATTCATTTCATATGGAATGCTGCCCACAAGTTATTACCAAACCATACCCATCACCACAATTGGCCATACACAAAAATAGTTTGCATCTGCTTTGCATCTGTAACCCTATTTAAAAAAAAAAAAAAAAGCCTCAATAACAAAGCTGCTAATCATGGCACACTTGAGGACGTTTGTAGACATGTTGTTCTGATATTGTTTTGGAGAGTGACTGTATTTTGGTTTCCCTAAAGGTCGTGAGCATGTGAACGCCTTTGGACAGAGGCAGACCTCAAAAAAGAGGAGAAAGTCCCGGACAGCTTTCACCAACCATCAGATATATGAACTCGAGAAGCGCTTTTTGTACCAGAAATACCTGTCTCCGGCCGATCGAGACCAGATAGCTCAGCAACTTGGGCTAACCAACGCTCAGGTCATCACCTGGTTTCAGAACAGACGGGCCAAGCTCAAGAGAGACTTGGAAGAGATGAAAGCGGACGTGGAGTCGCTCAAGAAAATACCACCACAAACCCTGCAAAAGCTAGTCACCATGGAAGAAGACATTGACGACCCGCAAGGAAGCATCTCCCCGTCGTCACAAGGACACCGAGCATTTCCACAGTCCCCCTCTTCATCCAGAGATCAAACCACGGACGAATTCTCAGAGGAGGACGAAGAGATTGAGGTGGACGATTGACAGTAGGCCCATGTTTTAAGAAAGGGCATTTTTAACTTTTGCACGGATATTGACGACGGGAGAAGTGAAACTAAAAAAGGAAAGTTTACTTTCTCCTCTTCTCCATTTTAATTTATTAATAGGACTGTAAAGCCTTCTCTGTTTCAATTTCACCAAATTATTTGAGGAATAGCCTACATCTTTATTTTAATTGGATATGAAAAATACTTAGTGTTTTGGTACAGGATCATGACTGCAAAATGTGTATGTACATTTAACGCTGGGGGTGGGGGGGGGGGGGCAATTATTTAACTTTTCATCCACATTCAGCTGCTAAAGGACATCAACCAAAAACTCGAATGTGCCCAAGGTTAGGCCCACGTCTTCTACAAAATGCCCATAACTGAAAAAAAATAAATGGACTAGATTAAAATTGGGGTCTAGGATATGTATCGATCTTGATGTAGGCTATATTTCATTAAAAAAAGACAAATGCCAATAGCAGTCATGTAAAAAGCCATTATCATTATCCAGTTGCAGACATATCGCCAAATTTTTTACATGCATAAGTTAGGCTGTATATAAATTAAATAACTAAACATCATATGCCTAATTTTATTGTACCATTCTATTTAACCAGCATTATGTAAATAAAGGGTAATGGTATTTCATGTTATCTGTGTCTCGATGTGGATCGGTTTAACCTACAATTTGTGAGATAATACAATAAGGCAACAGTATCATGAACATTTATCTAGAACGCAATATTGTTTTACTTCTGGTAACATCAAAGTATTGGTTAGGCCTAGTACACCGGATTTGGACCTCTGAATATCCTTCTGTTGACAGAAGGCCTACTCTACTGGTCGTTGGGCGTAAAGTGGCTCAATTAGCGGCAGTTAAACAAGTTCTTCATTTTTACTCCCTTAGCAGTTGTCACAAGATGGTAAGGACCCGGGGCTGCGTAAAAAAAAGGTTGCGAGCACTCCACTGCCATATGGTTTCTGAATCGTCTAACACAAACTAGTCAACATGATTGATTAGGTTAACCCGTCTCACCGTACATAAAGTTTTCACTGAGCCGGCAGCAATAATGGGACGCATCTGCGCCTCTGAATAGCAATTTAGAAAAACGTCCATGAATAGCAATTGATTAGCATGGGGGTCCTAATGAATACATCTCAATAGGAGGCAGTGGAAATAGGAGGGTTGTTGTCTTTCTCCCCTGCATCCTTGTTGTTCCAACTGCAGTCTGCTTGAATAACTTTCGGTCCATATGTAACACTTGTAACCAGATGAAGGGGGCTTCTTCAGACAGGGAGAAGACGGAACGCCAGTGCGCACAATTGGTGTAATCGCTTGGAATCATTGGGGTTGAAAAGTCAACTCGATTTTTATAGGTGCATTGTGGAGCGGCTCTGCCAGAACTGGACAGATAGGCCAATAGTTTTTTTTCTCGGCTTGGGTAAAGAAGTGTGACCCACAACGCGATGTAAGGCATCTGATCCACTGCTTGCCTCAAATGTTTTCTCTTATTTTGAAGGGAAAAGTGTTTTGCAGTCTACATAAACGATGTTGGATAAGCTTTAATACAAATCCATAAATTATATAATTATACGTGTGTATGTGGCCAATAAAACCAAGTATTCGTTTAGAAAATTATGAATATTATAGAGCATGTTATCACAACATTACCTTAGTCTACCCACGTTAAATTAACGACTTTCATTTGACGTTTTTCATACACAAAAATAGTACCACGAGCGGGCCGCTGGGAATTCTGCAATTTAATATTCTCTCAAACGAAATGGCATAAGGTTATGCAGTGTTTCTTGAGACAAAGTCTGTTACAAATGCTCAGGTGTGAGATTTCATTAATCCTTTTAAATCAAACCTGTGTCTGTATCAAGCTTTTCAATAATACTAATATTAAATAACCATAGCAATACTTATTACTAGTATCGATGAACAAGCTATTTTGTGCTCAACTGGTCAAGGGCACTTTATATTGTGCCTCTAATACCTATGTATTAACATAGTTGTTACATTGGTAGGTACAGTAATTACAGTAGAGGTACACTGTTAAAGTATTTAAGCTTACAACTGTTTTACCTGGTTGTGGCATGCAAAATGTCAAGGATTTGCAAATGAACACTAATGTAGAGTGACAAATTAGTGATCTAAAATTGTAATTAAACGGAGATGGTTTAGCCACATTTGGTTTTTTTTAGGCTTACAAATCCAATGCAAGTAAGAGAGATTACCATCCCACGGCCCATGATGACTTGGGCGCCAACACCACTGCGCTTGATGGTTAAAATGTATTCACAGATGCACAATTTATGTAGTCGGCTATGTACTTCTGTTATTGGTTGAGGTGGTGTTTTATGGTATTTACTTGGAGATTGGTAACACTGTATTTTTACTTAAATTACTTCAAAGAATTCGACACAAGTGGTAACTGTGATACCAAATGGTGCATGTTTTAGTGAATCCAAAAAACAAACATTGTATCATTAGCATATTCACCATAATTTAGGTAAATAACTGGTCATTTCTTTAGCATACTGTACTACTGGATATGAATTTCTTCACATGCAGTCTTAGTTATTACATGAAAAGATGCCCTTTTATAATGCATCAGTTGGTTTAAAGCCCAAATATACTGTGCTACAAAAGATGACATGGAATATTTGGTGTCAACACAGGGCATGACTGAATGACATTGAGGCTCTCAATGGCACAAATCTCCCTGTATGATTGTTGAGTCATACTATAAAGTCAGGTGGCAAAAGGTAAATTATTCTATATTATTCTGTAGTCAAGCAACACCATAGCTCCACTAATAATGTCCCTCAAAGATTGCCTGTCAACCTAAAAGTAATGAATGAATCAAGTCTGCCACCTAGTGTTGCTTAGTGGGATGTTATCACTTGCAATAGAGCACAACAGCTTGTTGTCCTAAAAACCGGAAAGGAGTTACCTCTGGTTTGTTCAGCCATTCCTATGGGGGAAATTAAAATGGGGAAAGAATGGGGTTTTGGGATAAACGCCAAAAATAAGGTCTGAGGTCGCAAGCTTAGGAGATCTTATGTTTTGTTCCATGAGATATCAGTCAGTTAAACATGACCTTTATGAATTATGAAGCCTTTTGTCTTTTAGCTTGTTTTGAGTACATAAATGTTTGAAAATTCAAATTGTCTTTAGATGAAGATTCTCAGAGCAAAACAAGATCTAAGCCTGTGTTTACTACAGACCACATTTTCACTGTTTATCCCCCAAAAAACAATGTCCCCATAGGCTTTGACCAACGAGCCAGGCCGGAGTTAGTGCCTACAAAAAGACACCATTACTATTGCTCTCTATGAAGGAAGAACATCAGGCATAAGTCTCACTGACAATCATTAAAACAAAAAGCTATCTAATAGGAGATTTGGTTATGGCTTTGAGTACAGTGCATTACTGATTTGACTCCGATGGCCTGAGTTAGCACTGATGCCCAATGCTGGCATGGCTATTAGAGATTTTGGCCATTAACTGTTCCTATCCAAGCAAGACTTATCAGCAAAAATCATAAGGTGGCTAAAACAAATTGCATCAAGAGGTATGTACAGCTAGGCCATCAAAGTACCACACTGCATGAGGTACGGTATAGGTGCTTCCAAGAACACGATTATTTACAAGAATTTAGAGCTCTTCAGTGTTAGTTTTGCAATACTCCCATTTGATCATTCCAGACTTGGCCCACTGAACTCAATTAAACTTACAGTTGAAGTCAGAAGTTTACAAACACTTAGGTTGGAGTCATTAAAACTCGTTTTTCAACCACTTCACAAATTTCTTGTTAACAAACTATAGTTTTGGCAAGTCGGTTAGCACATCTACTTTGTGCATGACACGTCATTTTTTCAACAATTGTTTACAGATTATTTCACTTAATCACAATTCCAGTGGGTCAGAAGTTTACATACACTAAGTTCACTGTGCCTTTAAACAGCTTGGAAAATTCCAGAAAATGTAATGGCTTTAGAAGCTTATGATAGGCTAATTGACATAATTTGAGTCAATTGGAGGTGTACCTGTGGATGTATTTCAAGGCCTACCTTCAAACTCAGTGCCTCTTTGCTTGACATCATGGGGAAATCAGAAGAAATTAGCCAAGTCCTCAGAAAAACAATTGTAGACCTCCAAGTCTGGTTCATCCTAGGGAGCAATTTTCAAAGGCCTGAAGGTACCACGTTCATCTGTACAAACAATAGTACGCAAATCAATCCCAGAACAACAGCAAAGGACCTTGTGAAGATGCTGGAGGATACAGGTACAAAAGTATCTATATCCACAGTAAAACAAGTCCTATATCGACATAACCTGAAAGGCACTCAGCAAGGAAGAAGCCACTGCTCCAAAACCGCCATTCAAAAAAAGCAAGACTACGGTCTGCAACTGCACAGGGGGACAAAGATCATACTTTTTGGAGAAATGTACTCTGGTCTGATGAAACAAAAATAGAACTGTTTGGCCATAATGACCATCGTTATGTTTGGAGGAAAAAGGGGGAGGCATGCAATGCGAAGAACACCATCCCAACCGTGAAGCACGGGGTGGCAGCATCATGTTGTGGGGGTGCTTTGCTGCAGGAGGGACTGGTGCACTTCACAAAATAGATGGCATCATGAGGGAGGAAAATTGTGGATATATTGAAGCAACATCTCAAGACATCAGTCAGGAAGTTAAAGCTTAGTCACAAATGGGTCTTCCAAATGGACAATGACCCCAAGCATACTTCCAAAGTTGTGGCAAAATGGCTTAAGGAGAACAAAGTCAAGGTATTGGAGTGGCCATCACAAAGCCCTGACCTCAATCCTATAGGAGATGTGTGGGCAGAACTGAAAAAGCATGTGCGAGCAAGTTGGCCTACAAACCTGACTCAGTTACACCAGCTCTGTTAGGAGGAATGGGCCAAAATTCACCCAACTTATTGTGGGAAGCTTGTGGAAGGCTACCCGAAACGTTTGACCCAGGTTAAGCAATTTAAAGGCAATGCTACCAAATACTGATTGAGTGTATGTAAACTTCTGACCCACTGGGAATGTGACGAAAGAAATACAAGCTGAAATAAATCCTTCTCTCTACTATTATTCTGACATTTCACATTCTGAAAATAAAGTGGTGATCCTAACTGACCTAAAACAGGGAATTTTTACTAGGATTAAATGTCAGGAATTGTGAAACTGAGTTTAAATGCATTTGGCTAAGATGTATGTAAATTTGAACAGTATTTGTTATCAACTTATACAGTTCATTCGGGAAGTATTCAGAACCCTTGACTTTTTCCACATTTTGTAACGTTAACGGCTTATTCTAAAATTGCTTAAATCACCCCCCCCCCCTCAATCTACACACAATACCACATAATGACAAAGCAAAAACAGGTTTTTAGAAATATTTGCAAATTTAAATAAATCCCCTGAATACTAGTATAAATACATTAGTATTCAGACCCTTTACTCAGCACTTTGAAGCACCTTTGGCAGCAATTACAGCCTCAAGTTTTCCTGGGTATGACGCTACAAGCTTGCAGTCCTGTATTTGCGGAGTTTCTCCCATTCTTCTCTGCAGATCCTCTCAAGCTCTGTCAGGTTGGATGGGGAGCGTCGCTGCACAGCTATTTTCAGGTCTGTAAGTCTGGCTCTGACTAGGCTACTCAAGGACATTCAGAAACTTGTCCCGAAACCACTCCTGCGTTGTCTTGGCTGTGTGCTTAGGGTTGTTGTCCTGTTGGAAGGTGAACCTTCACCCCAGTCTGAGGTCCTGAGCGCTCTGGAGCAAGTTTTCATCAAGGATCCCTCTGTACTTTGCTCTGTTCATCTTTACCTTCACCCTGACTAGTCACCCAGTCCCTGCCGCTGAAAAACATCCCCACAGCATGTTGCTGCCACAACCATGCTTCATCATAGGGATGGTGCCAGGTTTCCTTCAGATGGGACACTTCGACTTCAGGCCAAAGAGTTTGTTTCATCAGACCAGAGAATCTTGTTTGTTATGGTCTGAGAGTCCTTTAGGTACCTTTTGGCAAGCTCCAAGTGGGCTATCATGTGCCTTTTACTGAGGAGTGGCTTCTGTCTGGCCACTCTACCATAAAGGCCTTATTGGTGGAGTGCTACAGAGATGGGAGAACCTTCCAGAAGGACAACTATCTCCACAGAGGAACTCTGCAGCTCTGTCAGTGACCATCAGCTTCTTAGTCACCTCCCTGACCAAGGCCCTTCTCAGCCTGGTTCCAAACTTCCAATGAGGAATGATGGAGGCCACTGTGTTCTTGGGGACCTTGAATGCTGCAGAAATGTTTTGGTACCCTTCCCTAGATCTGTGCCTCGACGCAATTCTGTCTTGGAGCTCTACAGACAATTCCTTCGACCTCATGCCTTGGTTTTTGCACTAACATG
Organism: Salvelinus namaycush; assembly: GCF_016432855.1. Classification (NCBI taxonomy): domain Eukaryota; kingdom Metazoa; phylum Chordata; class Actinopteri; order Salmoniformes; family Salmonidae; genus Salvelinus; species Salvelinus namaycush. The sequence continues at coordinate 8,641,231 of NC_052323.1, forward strand.
CACTGTCAACAGTGGGGTCTTATATAGACAGGTGTGTGCCTTTCCAAATCATGCCCAATCAATTGAATTTACCACAGGTGGAGTCCAAGTTGTAGAAACATATCAAGGATGATCAATGGAAACAGGATGCACCGGAACTCAATTGAGTCTCAAAGCAACACGTCTGAATAGTTATGTAAATAAGGTTATTTTGAATACATTTGCAAAAATGTCTAAACCTGTTTTCGCTTTGTCATTATGGGGTTGTGTGTAGATTGATGAGGGAAAAAAAAATATTGAATACATTTTAGGATAATGCTGTAATGCAACAAAATGTGGAAAAAGTCAAGGGCTCTGAATACGTTCCGAATGCACTGTAGATTACAATTTTTGTACAGTTAATTTTCTGGTCTATAAAGCACTATAAAACATGGTGTACATACTTCTGCTCCTCTAATTATTTTCACTACTAAAGCATCAATGCTATTATGTTAGGATTTATCTTACATAACTACCAAGATTAGGAACTTTTCCAAATGAATTGAGATATTACTGCTTGGTTCATTGATGGTTGCATCCATTCTTTCATTCCATGTTTATGTTGGTTTGATGGCTTCCCATAATTGAATACAGCTTCTGTTGTAAGTGCAGTGCAAATATCCAGAAATTTTCAGAAAGAACTCTGCACATTTGTCCACTATTTATTTTTGAATACAAAGAGGAAAATACGCATATGTACACAAACACTATTAAAATATACTATATATTAAACAAAATATATACAGCTGCTGAGGTCATTAGAAAGGGGGAAAAAATCCTATCTTGTCCTTTTGTCCTTGATCGTGTAGTGAAGGACCAACGGTTGAGCCTGGAATAAAAATACCCAATTAATTACGACTAAATTGATCCCACATAAACATTAAATCAAACTAACACAATTCTGAAGAAACTCCCAAATCAATTATAACCCGATGACAAGATTTGAGGTAAGTCAAAAAAAAGTTCTCGCATTGCGATTAAGCATATTTGGATTTACTAAGGAAAGTGTAGTGAGAAATGAATCAGTGTCAGCATGACAGTTTAAATATGCACTCTTGTATGTTTGTCATTATTACGTGACATTATTTGTTCTCTTATCCCGCAAACACAAACTACTTGACTGAATAGGGCCTACAGTTTGCTAAGTAACAAAATTACTTCTGGTGCTAGAGAACGTTTGAGTAAAATTGCCATAGATATTGCATCATTTGAAGTCACGACAGAATATTGATACGGAATATTATTTCCTTAAATCTGACACAATCCTGTTCCTACCACAGTAGTTTTTTTCTAAACGACTGTCCAAATGGGAAAAGCCGGTTCAAGTGTAAAGGAATTCAGTATGAAAATTGTTGGCTAAACATGAGAGCACTGTACCTTGCCAAACCAGTGAGAGAGCCACAGCCGTTTCATGGTCATGTGATCTGGAAGGAACTCATTATTGAAAAACATCTGGACCTGTGGAGCAATGGAGACCACACAGAGGACAAAACATAACTGGTCCTGGGTGAACTGTACAATGGCACTCAATTCTCTGAAACATTCACACGCTGACACAAAATGTGCTAAACTTGTGTATAATATTCAAAGCACTCAGATAATCTGTTGTTGCAATTTTGTTCAGTTCTCTAACAGGCTAATAAACATTATTCATTTTTTTTAATCATAGGATGTGGTTCCTGTGTTTGAGTGTTTACAAAAAGTGCACACTGCACATAGTGCTTAAATGTAGTCTTGCTAGAGGGTAGACTGACCTGGTGCTTCTCCACATTCAGTCGATGACACAGCACTTTACGCAGGTGTCTCACCTCGGCTCGGACCGAGCAGCGCACAAACTTCTGCTGCAGAGAAGAGGCAGAGAAACATTTCCACAACATTACTACAACTCTGATTCCGCTCTTCAACACACGTATGAATCCAAATTATTACGTAAATAAACAGAAATACCAAAACGTTTGTGGGCAATTCTAGTAAGGACTGACAGACGCACTCAAATTAACCATAATTGCATCAGCAATTGACACTTAACAGAAGCATTGTTTATGGAGACCTCTTTGTTTTTCATCTCAATCCAAACAGAACACTACACGTTAAACCAACAGAGACCTCTGGTGGTAGGGAACAGGTCCATTACCCACCTGAAGAGTCAGTTTGGTCTTATCTTTTTTTCCAGACAGAGATAAACTGCAGGGACGAGAGAATACATGATTAAGCATGACACACAGGGATTTTAAAGGGTATTTTGTAATAGAAACCCATCTGAATGCAACCAATGTGTAGGCTAAGGATTTTTTTTTTTTTTTTTTAGGAGTGCCCACTGCCGATATGGAAGTGACAATGATTATTGAGCTATGCAAGGAGGAAGAATAATAGTCTACAAAGTGAACGTTGTATCCTTGCGCAATGTCTCCCTCCGTCTCTGTTGCTCGTCATTTTTTGTTAAACCTGTGCTACAGATGGCTATATTGGTCCGCTAATACAAGACTAGTAAAGGCCCAGAGAACTACTTTTGTGAGAGGAAAAAATAGTTTTGGGGGGGGGGGGGGGGGGTTTCAGGGGGTGCACCCAAAATCCCACGGCTATGCATGTCAATATGCTCTGTTTAAGTGTCACTTCATTTTCCCACTTGTTTGTGCCTCCATCCTTGGTACAGTAGCCAACCAGCTAGCTTGATTTGCACTAGTTTAACATTTAGCTGGCTACTTGACCAGACATTAGATTAGAGGAAGCAAGATTACTTTATCTAAATACTCCTCCTTGGTGGACTGTACATTTCTGTAAATTATTTGTATTTTATTAGGGAGATTTTAGGGAGATAAATCTAGCAAAATGTCATAAAATATATGAAAACTCCCCCTGTCATGGACTCACTGGAGTGGTAAAGTCTGCAGGCCAGTACCAGTTCATGCAATGTTGCGTGTGTGAGCAAGAGTGAGACATAGACCGGCAGAGGAGAAAGGCAGAGTAAAGAGATGCAATTGAAAGACAACCTGAACCAATTTTCATGCAGAGCCAATGTGATTTTTAGAGAATATTTATTTTTCATTAGGATATATTCTGGGTTGACAATGTTTTTAATTGTTGGCTTTTATGTATTTAAAAAAATGGACAAAATATGTAAATTGCCAGCTAGAGGAAACACTGCTTGGGGATATAGAACCAAAAGACTGAACTTCGACACTTAAGTCTAACAGTGATAATCCACCACTTGAAATATAATTTGTTTACAGTCCAGTGGTCTGCGAATAGTTTTGTCAAGGCATGACACGAAAGCTTACCTTTGCCTCTCTAGACAAAGCGAGACCTGCTCGTCGTATCTGTAAAAGTGGGCCTTGGAATAGTCAAAGGTGGTGAAAGGTAATCCTGTAGCATCTGGTATGGAGTCTAGGGGTGACACACACACATACCATTTCAAACGAATAACATATCATGACATTGGGGGAAAAGCTATACATTCACAAAACGTGAAATTTTGTCTTTTTTTCCCCTGTAAAGCCTTACCTTCTCCAGAGGGTTGGACAACTCTCTCAAGCCCACGCGACTGATAGAATTCTTTTATTCGCTTGTCCTCACCTGTTTACAAAGAACAGAAAATAAAGGACCCTAGAATAAGGACTTTCACATACAAAATCAACCCACGCTAAATGGCTAACAATGCAATGCTGCTTCCTCCTGAAGTTTAACTAACGCTGTTCCAATTAGGAGTTGAGAGCTATTTTCTCACCAAAGTACACAGGATAAATAGCGACGGTTCTTTATTCGACTTGTGTAACAACAAAACCAATACTAGAGTACTATGTAAATGAGAACAAGTATTAGCCTACTTACTTTCTTGAAGTCCTGGAACCAGTTTGTAGACAATGTCTTGCATCACTCTATCCAATTTCAGGTTCAATAAAGGCTGTGTTTCGTGGATCTTTATGTTGCACATTGGACAATACTTGCTGGTTTGGAGGTATTTCACAATACAACTTTTACAGACTGAAATAGAAGCAGAAGAGACATTAGCCATTCATGTTATTTAATAATAACGTTAAAATGTACTATACAACTGTATGCATTCACAGGCAATAAGTAGGCTAGGACCAATGATTTATATATACACTAGATGACTGACATTGGGCGCTGTTATGAAGCCACTGCACCTCCATCTGGCACTCCCTCACCATTGTAAAAAATATTTTGGATTCTATAGAAATGCATTTGTTAATGTTTACATCCATTTTTGCCACATATATTCTATTACAGACACCTTAATCCATACTTACGTGAGCCATCCTTAAAGTATAATTTTTGTAAAGTTCTAATGTTACTGTCCCCACTACAACAACAACTACTTAAAGGGATAGTTCGGGATTGGATACCATTTGTATCTCTCAGGGTCCAGTATGAAGGAAGTTAGAAGTAGTTGCGGTAACGGCTGGAAGTCTATGGGTATCTTTAGCGCAATGGCTAGTTAGCATTGGCTTGCGAAAATACCTCCAACTTCCTTCATACTGGACACAGAGACATCAAAATGGTATCCACAAGTTCATTGGACTCTGGGGAAGTAAATAACATCCAGACGTATCCCTTTAAATAAATGTAATTTTGTCCTTGAAACAATTAAATGTAAATACTGTAGAATTCCATTCATTCCTATGCAGGACAACTTATTCTGGAGAGTGCCAATAAGGCATCAGCAATCCAGGGTTTATACACATGTCTATAACAGTTTGCCCATTTCTCAGAGGGCAAGAAGCCAAAACATTGAAAACACAGGCTGGGCCCACTTACATGTATGCAGACACTCTGTAATAGTTGTGGCATCGATGAAGTACCCAGCACAGAGATAGCACACTATGTGCTCGTTCAGGTCTTTGATCTTCAACTTGACTTCCTCCTTCAACAATAATAAGTTGCTATTGAAATCTCGAGTAGAAAGTATACCTGCATTTTTTTTCTGAGCAGCAACAATGTAGAACATTAATGTCAAAAACAAGCTAGAATGTTTACATTCTAGAGTAGACAGAGTGATGAGTTCATTCGAATAACAATATGATGATTGCTCTTATCCACTAGGTTGATATTTCTAACTTTGGGGATTTGTTTGTTTTGTTTCGCACTGTTAGTTCTTACTGAACTGTTGGAGCTAGAAACATAATCATTTCGCTGAACCTGCGATAACATCTGCAAAAAATGTGTAGTATGTAACCAATACACACACATAAGCAGGTTGGCGTGTCAGGTGGCTGCAACATTGTAGCAGAGTATCTATTATGCTAACACAATGTCAATAATAACAGTGTAGAATCTATACATCTTTATTTGTAAGTTATCGCTAGCAACCCACTACGCTACACATGGAATTGCAAATAAAGGACACAGGTAAGACCAATATTAGTCACTTTTACAAGCCATGTTCGATAAGTCCGTCACCAGAAGCTAGCTAGCCTAGCAAACACAATTAGCTAGCTACCTATAAACTAATTTCCATTCATCCAAAACGCAAATGCGTCTTTTAACTAATAATGTAGACCGTTACAGGTGTAAAACCGGTGAGTTAACGGTACACATTTGCACGAAGGACCTTGCAGTAGCTGCCCAGAAAACACGGGTAGACTCTTCCACACACGCCTGCGCACACGTAGGCAGCTCTCTCTCCATCACTTTGGTGACAGGAGGAAGTGCTCGCATTGCTGCTTTTCCTCGTCGTAGTTATGTAGCTAGATTCAGCTCTAATTAACTTAAACAATTCTTACTGGTCTTGTCGCGTCTATAGAGTCCGAAACTAATTGGTACCTACCTCATTTCGTAAAGGGTCGAGCTTATATACGGACTGGAGTTGATTTCTTAGCCGCATAGCTATCGCCATTGGCCCTTGCTCCGCCATCTTTAAAAATGCTGCTTATTTCCGGGTGGAAGAGCATCAAAGATGGTGGATTAATGAAGATGTCCCACTCAGGCCGTTTACCACTGGGCGGCTTCCATTATGCTGAGTTGCAGAGCACCGGTCTATGGCCCGTGACGTGAACGGGCAAAAGCGGCGAGGAAGGAGCGCCCTTCTAAAATCGAACAGTAATCTGCTCCGCTCGGACATATTGTCAACCAGGCAGCATGGTGGATAGTCCAGAAACAACATACATATCTTTTCATTGGAAATGCAAATAAAGCGTTTTTTTGCTTGGGAAAACACAGAATCCTACTCATTACACAAGTGCTTAATTACGTCCATGGACAGACTGGAACAAAAATTCAGCCTTGGCATTAACATAGACAGTACACTATAGTACAGTGCTCCTCAACTTTTACTCTACCTATGATTGGCAAAACATGATTTTTAACAGCTCTTTTTAACCAGCTCATGTTTAAGACAAATACAGCATGTAAAAACTGTCTGTTTCCTTCCTGTTTTGCTGTCTATCTCTGCTGTCACTCTGTCTCTGCTTCTCCTTGTTCTCCTTTGTTGTCACTGTCACTCTGTCTGTGAGCGAAACTTCTAACTCCACCAATGCCCAGTCAGACTAACTCATGGATACCATTTTTATGTCTCTGCGTGTAGTTTGGAGATTGTTGAAGTCTGCATATTGTTAGCTTAGGACAATTACTGGAAGTCTCCCGGGAACAGTAGCCAGCTCATCTCAAAGCAGAGAAATAGACATTCTAACTAACCCAAGGATGTCAAACTCCTTCCATGGACTAGGCGCTAGTGTCTGCTGGTTTTTGTTTTGTCCTTTCAATTAAGACTAAGACAACCTTGTGAGGGGGGTTCCTTACTAATCAGTGACCTTAATTCATCAATCAAGTATAGACGGGTTGGTTGTTTAGCAACAAAACCGACATGTGTGCCACAGGAGATTGGTGGCACTTTAATTGGGGTGGATGACCTCGTGGTAATGGCTGGAGCGGAATTTGTGGAATGGGATCAAATACATCCAACACATGTTTTCCATGTGTTTGATGCCATTCCATTTGCGCCGTTCCAGACATTATTATGAGCTGTCCGCCCCTCAGCAGCCTCCACTGGTGTGCGCAACTATGGGGCAAAACAGACAGGGTTGGCTTCGATTGTTGACAACATGTAAACTATATTTAGTCTCCAATGGTTATTCAAAAGCATAAATACATTTGCACAATGATCACTTATGGTCTCTCAAATACATCGTTACAGTTGTTGGTTAGCTAGCTAGATAATTTGATCCATATTAGCATAGACGTGAGATCAGTCAAAACACCTCAAAACAAGACATGGTATCAAAAACAAGATAAAACTAGCTGAAATGAGCCACCAACGATTCCCCACATGGCAGCCTCTTGTCATTGTTGCTAGCTATCTGGCCATCCAGAACATAGAGCTGGAAAGAGGCCTCATCATTGTATCCGTGCCGTTATGGCATCTGTTACAGCATGGGAAGCGCCATTGAGGCTATCTCCATTTTAAAGTATTCAATTGTCTTCTTCACAATTGGCTGATCTCTCCTGATGACCCAGTTGGACATGGTTCCAACAGGGTCACCAGGAAGGATCAGCCAATGAAGTTGGAATACAGCCTTATGGCCACTAGAGGCCTCTATCGTTCTCTGTGATCCTGAATCACAACAGCACACGGACGTCACGCCCCCATTGAAGCATGTACATCGTTTTCGTGAAGTTGTCAGCTAACCAGTCTATAAGGGAGGAGCGAAAACCTGCAGTCACTCGGCCCTCCATGGAATGAGTTTGTCTGACTCTAGGTAAGTAGAGAAACAACCAAAATCTTGAAATCTCGCAGTATCCCTTTAAAAAACTTATTTGGGATTGGTGTCCCTTTCACGGGACGGTTGAGCTAATGTAGGCTAATGCGATTAGCATGAGGTTGTAAGTAACAAGAACTTTTCCCAGGACATAGACATATCAGATATTGGCAGAAAGCTTAAATTCTTGTTAATCAAACTGCACTGTCTAATTTACAGTAGCTATTACAGTGAAAGAATACCATGCTATTGTTTGAGGAGAGTGCACAATTTTGAACATGAAAAGTTATTACTAAACAAATTAGGCACATTTGGGCAGTCTTGATACAAAATGTTGAAAGGAAATGCAATGGTTCATTGGATCAGTCTAAAACGTTGCACATACACTGCTGCCATCTAGTGGCCAAAATCTAAATTACACCTGGGCTGGAATAATACATTAAGGCCTTTCCCTTGCATTTCAAAGAGGATGGTACAAAGAAATACAAAGGAATGGTTTTTTTTTTTCTTTGTATTATCTTTTACCAGATCTATTGTGTTATATTCTCCTACATTCCTTTCACATTTCCACAAACTTCAAAGTGTTTCCTTTCAAATGGTACCAAGAATATGCATATCCTTGCTTCAGGGCCTGAGCTACAGGCAGTTAGATTTGGGTATGTCATTTTAGGCGAAAATGTAAAAAAAGGGTACGATCCTTAAGAGGATTTATTAAGGGTTGGCTCTCATGCATTTGCTGGGTATGGTCTGCTTAGTTCATTGACTGTATATGAACGTCTCTGAGAGCATGCAGGAAGCCCGTTCTTTGTGGCTGAATCTCAATAATCTTTTCTCTTGTCCTGCCCTCCCGTCCATCACTCACTTCCTTCTTTTTTTCTTACTCGCTTCCTACTAAAAATGTATAATAAAATGTACATGACATATTTGCCTTATGTCCTTGTTAATAAAGGCGCCCTCCAGAGGAAGTTGCCACCACAATTTCAACGTGATTCCTATATACACCTTCCTAATATTGAGTTCCCTCCCCCCCTTTTGTCCTCAAAACAGTCTCAATTCGTCCGGGTATGAACTCTACAAGGTGTCAAATGTGTTCCATATGGCTGCTGGCCCATATTGACTCCAGTGCTTCCCACAGTTGTGTCAAGTTGGCTGGATGTCCTTTGGGTAGTGGACCATTGTTGGTACTGTTGAGCGTGAAAAACCCAACAACGTTGCAGTTCTTGACACACTCAAACCGGTGCGCCTAGCATCTACTACCATAACCCGTTCAAAGGCACTTAAATCTTTGGTCTTGCCCATTCACCCTCTGAATGGTACACATATACAATCCATGTCTCAATTGTCTCATGGCTTAAAAATCCTTCTTTAATCTGTCTCCTACCCTTCATCTACACTGATTGAAGTGGATTTAACAAGTGACATCAATAAGGGTATATAGCGTTCACCTGGATTCACCTGGTCAGTCTATGTCTTGGAAAGTGCAAATGTTCCTGACGTTCATGTTTAAACTTTCAATGGATCAAATAAGCCTCACCTATCAAAATAGCAATTAACTTCTATCCTGACCAAATTCATCACTGCCCCCCATACAAAAACTCCTAACTTGGCCTGATTAACGCTATGAGCGTTGCTGACTCCTGACAGATCTTACAACGCCTGGATAGGTATTTTGATTCATAGGGGTTGGGTGAGATGCCGAAGACACATTTCAGTTGAGTGCATTCAGTTGTGCAACTGACTAGGTATCCCCCTTTCCTTTCCTTAAAGTATCAGCTAACCACATCATATGTTATAGCAATTTGTCAGTCGACAACGACGACACAGTCAATGATGTGGCATGCAACCATTGGTTGTTGCATCGATTCATTTTAGCTGTGGAACACGCCCCAAGTCTGCATGATCTGCATGGACAGATTTTGGGCGGAGTCGACCCTCTCGCTTTGCCTCTTCCTCTCTGGCTCAGCTCAGTCATGACTCGCGGGCCATACTGAGTTTGAAGTGGAGGGAGTACAGGGCGTAGTATGTCTCTCGAGGAGGCTAAAAATAGATTTTGGAAAAGTGTCATATTTTCAGAAGGAGCCGGAATTGGTTAAGGGAGTAGGATTGGAAGGAAAGAGAGAGGAGGTTGAAAAGACTGAGGGTGGCAGATAATAGGTTTGAATCTGTTGAAGCTAGCAATAACAAGGGAGAGGGTATGTCGAGGAAGACTGATGTCAAGTTCTAAAAGAGTGAGCTGGATGCCAGTTTGAGTTCTGGAGGTGAAATGGAAGGGGTAGAAGGAAAGGGGTAGTGTTGTGAGGAGCTCGGGTCCCGAGCCTTGCATTGATGGGCATGGTTATGATAAAGATATGTTTTGTGCAGTGGGATTGAGATTTTTTAATAGGGTGGAAGCAGACGCTTTGGCTGATCCATGGGTGGTTTTAGGTTGGGTGGTGCTGTTGAGTCAGTGAAGGTAACCTGAAGTGGACTTGTGATGTGCGTTTGTGTTTCTTCAGATCAGAAGAAGCAGGCGCTCCGTGTGACGCAACTTGGGGAAAGACCTGTAGCTTCCTTTGGCTTAGGTACAGGGCACCATTGAAAAGAGGGATTTCTGTGGTAGCGGTAAGTGTGGAGGTGGAGCAATTTAATTACAAGATTCCTGGTGTTTGTGATGCCTGCCGTTTGGTGCGATGCAGATCCGGTGTGGAGCGTGGTGAAACAGAGGTGAAACAGTCTGTTCTTTTGAGCTTTGATTCAGAGTCTTTACCTGACAAAGTAATGTTAGGAATTACGAGTTATGCTGTTAGAGCTTTTGTGGCGAATACACTGCAGTGTTCTAGGTGTCACGTTTATGGGCATGCCATGCCGGTGGGTGGTAACAATGCCATGCCGGTGGGTGGTAGCATTCAAATAAAACCCCATGAAGTCTTAAAAGTATTTGTGCGTCATCTCATAGGAAAAGACACTGATTGGCTTTGCCATCTATAGTGGTGATGACAGAGGTCCGACTGACAACTTTACCAGGACAAAGACTTGCCGATGTCAAGCTCCTTCCAAAAGCCTCAATTCTGATGAAGCATGCTAAATTACACCTTGTTTGCTTAGCTAGCTAGCTACATGCCAAATGGATAACTACCCTTACGTATATGAAAATACATGATCAATTGATGTTTACTGATCATAAACAACATGCAGTTACTTGCTGTATAACTCTGATGATAAAGATACATGTGGAATAATCAGAAATGTGTAGTTCTGACTATGCTTTTCAAGAGGTGATGATATTGAAAATGGCACGCAGTTGTCAATGGTTTTAGCGGCGCCAAGTCGAACGCTCTGCACCATATTGTGTTTTATTGATAGGGAGAAATCCAAACCAGTCTAATTGGAATTACTTTTATATAGGTGGAACCCCAAAATATATGTGTGAAGTGGTAAAAACAAATGTATCTTATTGTGCTACACAGTTATAGATAAAAGGATAAGTATTGTATTGTTTATAAATGTGTGCATGCTTTTCTCCTATTCCACGATAGTGTTATGGGGGGGTAGTTGAGTCTTATCATACAGTTAGTCAACACACTCTACCAGGATACACTTCCTCATTCCATCCCTCAGGTGGCAGCAACGACCATGTCCAAGTGCTGTGATGCCAGGAAGCCTTGATTAGCACATCAGGTGCAGCCAATTAAGGTGATAGTTAGTGAGTGTCCCAGCTGGAAAAGCTGTCAGGCCCGATTGAGAATCTCCCTGTGAATTGAGTACCACAGTATGAGTCATAAAACCCGGAAATGGTTCCAATCTTTTTCCACCATTCATTTTTCCATCTGGGATTTTAAAATTACTTCATATAAGGTCTGTGTTTCGTGTAGGCTTACCGTGGCGTGACGTTTTGATAACTGCGCAAATCTCTCTCAGACAAGGTAACTTTTATCAATAATTAGCATTGCAAATTTTTGAGAGTAAATTGAGGCAATTACATTGATAAAACTCACCTTGTCCGAGAGAGAATTATGCGTCAATCAAAATGTCACACCAAAGTAAACCTACACCAAACACACACTTTATTACATTTTTTGGGGTAAAATTCACAATGTGAAAAAGGAATGTTGGAAAATCCATTGGAACAATTTCTGTGTTTTTATGGGTATTAATATGTGTCTGCTATGGCAGACTATAGCCTTGAATGGTAAGCTCTGTGCTACCTGTCTCTTGTCAGTAGATGGCACTGGAAGCATACAATTCAATATTCTTAGACGCCGCCAACATTTTAAGTAGAAATTGTCCATATAAATAGTTTTTCACATCACCACCATGGTTATAGAGCATAGGCTACTCATCCACAAGGGTAGGCTACACTGTGCGCTATATTCAGAAGAGATTATGTTTCTTCTACTTGTTGCAGAATTGCATAATTATGTTGTATGATTGCTTTGAGCATAAGTTTGCTGTGAGACGTTTCAGAGGAGTGGCATCTATAAAGTATATCTTTATCAATGTTTTACTTTTGAGTCACTCCTCCGTTGATGGAAAGTGCTCTGGGCTCTCTTCAAAGTTTATTTAGAATTCGTAGGGGAATCCCCCCCCAGTGCATTTCTATCTGTGGACCACCCAAATGTTGACTTAAACAAAAGCACATCCTTGTCTCACCCTTTTGTAATTTCTCAATGTCGCACACTAGCACTCATTCACCAATGGTCTTTTGCACTCCATTGGCATTATGGTTAGAGTAAGCCTGTCGCCTCAAATGTAACTTATTTTTTGTGCGAGATCAAAAACTGTAGGCCTAATTCAATCTATTTTGGGAATAAGTGCATGATTTACACAAACATTTTATGTTACAGCTCCTCACATAAAAGAGGAGATACCAGTTTAAACTGGGTTCTGTACCCTGAAAGTGGGAGGGATTTTGAAGGCAGATGCTTAAAGAGAGACAAGTATCCACCAGATCCAGATTTGATCCAGTCGTTTTAAATTGGGATAAGCGATACTTCATTCTTGGCAGCCCTGTGTGGTTGAAGAGCCTTCTTGATCAGCCTCACTTCACTGAGCCTTTGTAGTCGGCCTTGTGTCCCCACTGTCTGCCGTTTCCTCTTGCTGTGTAATGTCTTATCTATGAGGCCTGCTAGGTCAGTGCTTATCTGATTGACAGAGCTTTGACTCCATGCAATATCCAAATAACCTGAGGGCCCGGAGACACAGGAGATCGCAGTATGGCAAAACACGTCAGCGAGGAGAGAGAGCGAGAGACGTCAAAGAGAGAGAGAAAAGCCTTTAATTTATTATCATTACCTCACATAGGAAATGGACAATGGGACCCTTTTTTTCTTGGACAGTCTGTAAATCCGCTTCACTTCTCTGCACTTTTATTTGAAATGATGGGTTTATCTAATTCCAACACCTGCCAGGCAAGAAGGAGATGTCCAAAGATGAAACACCATATACTGTATATTAGTGGATCATGTGTAACATGTCACCCAACAATTTGCATATCAAGAATGAATAGACAAATAGCTCTGATTTGACATATGAAACTGTTAGTTCAGGTGTGCACTGCATTGAGCAGTGGTTCCCAAACTTTTTATAGTCCCGTACCCCTTCAAACATTCAACCTCCAGCTGCGTACCCCCTCTAGCACCAGGGTCAGCGCCCTCTCAAATGTTGTTTTTTGCCATCATTGTAAGCCTGCCATACACACACTATACGATACATTTATTAAACATAAGAATTAGTGAGTTTTTGTCACAACTTGACTCGTGGGAGGTGACAAAGAGCTCTTATAGGACCAGGGCACAGATAATAATATAATTATAATCAATAATTTTGCTCTTTATTTAACCATCTTACATATAAAACCTTATTTGTTAATCGAAAAATGTGAATAACTCACCACAGGTTAATGAGAAGAGTGTGCTTGATAGGATGCTCATAACTCTGCAATGTTGGGTTGTATAAGAGAGAGTCTCAGTCTTAAATCATTTCCCACACATAGTCTGTGCCTATATTTAGTTTTCATGCTAGTGAGGGTCGAGAATTTACTCTCACATAGGTACGTTGTTGCAAAGGGCATCAGTGTCTTAACAGTGTGATTTGCCAAGGCAAGTTACTCTGAGCGCAGCCCAATCCAGAAATCTGGCAGTGACTTCTGATTAAATAACATTTTCACAGAACAAGTGGTCAGACAAGTGAAAATTATGATCAGTAAAGAAAACTTTAAGCTCGTCTCTCAATTTAAAAAAAAGTGTGTAACCAGCGCACTTCTGTATGTTGTAAAAGCGCTACATGGTCGCTGCCCATATCATTTCATAGTGCAGAAAATACACGAGTGTTCAGTGGCCTTGCTTTGAGAAGGTTAACCATTTTCACAGCAGTGTCCAAAACTTATTTCAAGCTGTCAGACATTCCCTTGGCAGCAAGAGCCTCTTGGTGGATGCTGCAGTGTACCCAAGTGGCGTCGGGAGCACCTGCTTGCACGCGCGTTAGCAGGTAGCATAGTTTTTAGAGTGTTGGACTAGTAACTGAAACGTTGCAAGATCAAATCCCCAAGCTGACAAGGTAAAAATCTGTCGTTCTACCCCTGAACAAGGCAGTTAACCACACTGTTCCTAGGCCATCATTGAAAATAAAAATGTGTTCTTAAATGACTTGCCTAGATAAATAAAGGTAAAATAATAAATCCCCCATAAATGTAACAGACATATACCAGGAGCTGTGCCAGGCCTGCCATGTCTGTTGACTCATCCAGCTGTAATGCATACAATTCACTGGCTTGTATGCGAAGCAGTAATTGTTTCAAAACATCTCCTGCCAGGTCACTGATGTGTCGTAAAACAGTGTTGTTCGTTGAAGACATTGTCTGTATAATTTCTTGGGCCTTTCCCACAGTATTGTCCCAGCCATATCTGCAGCAGAAGGAAGAATTTTGTCCTCACACAATAGTATGGGGCATGCCTGTCCTAACCACTCGGTAGCTCACCATATAAGACGCTTCTAGCCTCTTCTTATTAATGGTATCTGTTGCTTTTATGCATGTTTTACTACTCGAAAGTCGTCTTAATTATCACTTAAAAAAACTCCCGTGGCTTATTATTCAATTTGGCATGTTTTGTTTCTAAATGTCTGCGCAAGAGTGAAGGTTTCATCGAGTTGTGAGATAGTACTTTTGCATATATAACACACTGTGGCTGAGGAAAGGCACTACTCCCAATATAAATGAACACCAAATCAATGTAGTTCTCATCATATTTGCGGCTCTTTGACGGTCCAACATCCCTGTCTGTTGTTCGGTGCTTTCCCAGGTAAGGGGGCAGCAGCTCTTCGGCTGCATCAGATTCACAACTGTCCGTGTCCATGCTAGCTGGGCTAACAACAAATGTAGAATTACTGATGCTAGCATTGGATGTTCTTGTGGAAGCAGAACAACTTGTGTCATCGACAGGTGCAGGGGTGGTACTGCTGGTAGTAGCAGTACTACCAGTAGAGCTGGAAATGTGTCTCTATGGACGCGGGCCTTACTAAATGGACTGTTTGAAAATGTGAAGAATTGTTTTATATAAAAATTGTATTTAAAAAAAGTTGAATCACATTTCTATTTGGCGTACCCCCGAGTGCATTGGTTGTACCCCTGGTGGTACGCGTACCCAAGTTTGGGAATACATGGTAGAGCATTGGACCAGAAAGAGAGAACATGTTGAAATAGCACTAGAACATAGCCTGCTGCACGTCTTTGAGTGTGGTCTCATCTCCCGATTTGAGATTTGATTTCAATTTGAATCTGTGGAATGTCAAAGTCTTCATCAAAACAGCAAAGAAGCCTCTAACATTGCACACTGAATCAATTGATTGACATTCACAGAACTGATAAAGACCCAGTCCTGGATGGCCTGTGCCAAACACAACCAAACAAACAGTCTGCAGGGGAATCTACGCTCAGCCATGCCAAACCGAGGCCTCATCCCGTCCCAGTCTTTTAGCCCTGGCCCTCTTGGAGCAATCAGAGCATGCAGGGATGGGCAGTGGCTTTTGTCTCTGCTGCTCCCTGCAGTTGGCCGCCAAGTGGCAAGTTAATGGCGAAAGCCCCCGGGCAGTGCTCCATGGGCTGTTTTTTGAAGTGCAGGGCAGAATGGATGATGTGGTGCAATGCCCTTTAGGCCTCCCCAGCAGGAAACCCCCAGCACATTGCCTACTACATTCTCTTAAAACATACATAGGCCTACTTGCATCATGCTCTCTTGGTGGGTACAGCCTGTTTGTTTTGGTTGTGCTCATTGGTCAACCAAGCTGGACTGAGTGGTCATATTTGATTATAATCCAAGCCCTGTCTCTGTAAAGTTTAAGGTAGGTATATGAGTGTAGGTGTATGTGTGTGTGTGTGTAAGTGCGTGAATGAGTGTAAGTAACTTTCTGCCACTGAGTCCTTAGGAACCAGTGAACTTGTAATGAGAAATCAAAACCTCCAACAATCCTATTGGCTGTGTGTTGGTGTGTGTTGGTTTTCTCTGTAGTGGAGGACCTAGTGCAGCAACACTTTGCCATCGTTTTCTGATTTCTCTGGCTCGTGTGTAATTTGTCAAACCCCAGAACTCTCACTGTCTCCTTTTCCCTCTTCCTCATCTTTACCTTCTGCTGGGCCTCTCTTACCTCCCTTACATGGAGGGAGTAGGTTGTCTCTCACACAATCAGGTCTTGATAAGTTGATTTGTGACATGTACCCAGAGTTCACCAACAATTCCTCATTGAACAGAATAATTACTAGGCAGGGCAAACATATTTTCACAATTTCATGAATCAAAATCAATAAATCATAGCACGTTTTTGAGCTCATTCAGTCATTTTTACCTCATTAAGTGGAATCCTGTTATAAATGGTACATTTGAATTGTTAAAAATAGCATTTATATTCCTAAAACATGAGTTGAAAATGATACTGCTGCTGCTTGTTGTCATGGATTATAGTTTTTTTTGCCCAGTGTCTAAACACCCATTTTTAAATGTCCAAATTCATAATCAATATGCTGAAATAAGTTGTGATATTTTGAAGACCAAAACATAAGAATTACACTCTACATATATGACTACATCTGTCAAACTTGTGTTCAGAATACTTGTATTTTTCTAAATTAGTACCTTATAAACTGCACACGCACCAGTATTTACCAAGTGGCCACTAAACTGTAATTGATTAGCTTGTTCTACTGTAATCAATGGCACGGCAAATTAATTACTCGATATTATATTGAAATAAATGGAACTGGGAAAATAACCGTGCCAACAAATTCTGTTTAAACTCTAAGAGACAAACCTTAAAGTACTTGGGTGTGCCACATACATGTATATCTGTCAATAGATGTGAACTTGTAGTAGCCATTTATCTACACTACCGTTCAAAAGTTTGGGGTCACTTAGAAATGTCCTTCTTTTTGAAAGAAAAGCACTTTCTGTCCATTAAAATAACATCAAATTGATCAGAAATACAGAGTAGACATTGTTAATGTTGTAAATGACTATTGTAGCTGGAAACGGCTGATTTTTAATGGAATATCTACATAGACGTACAGAGGCCCATTATCAGTGTTACGTTGGCATGAAGGATCGGGAGACTGACGCAGGAATGCGTAATAACGTTTTTTATTAAGCTCAAATTACGGCGTGCCGTGTCAAGGCACGGGGACGAAGACCAAACAAACACGTAACAAAACACAGGGTAGAAACCCAAAACAAAAGAGCGAGGAGTACCTCGAATAAATAACACACGCACACAATGATTAACCCACGGGACGAGACCCGTAATCATCTGCGCAATCCACAATGGCACGAAAGCCAAAACACACAGCACAGGTACTCACACACACCAATGGACATTGTAACAATAATCAACAGCCCACTGGAAACCAAAGGGCACACTTATACTTATACTAATCAGTGGGAACAGGGGACAAGTGTGCGTAATGAAAGTTCCGGAGGGATCCGTGACAATCAGCAACTATCACTCCTGTGTTCCAATGGCACGTTGTGTTAGCTAATCCAAGTTTGTCATTTTAAAAGGCTAATTGATCATTAGAAAACCCTATTGTGGTTATGTTAGCACAGCTGAAAACTGTTGTTCTGATTAAAGAAACAATAAAACTGGCCTTCTTTAGACTAGTTGAGTATCTGGAGCACCAGCATTTGTGGGTTTGATTACAGGCTCAAAATGACAAAGAACTCTCTTCCAAAACTCATCAGTCTATTCTTGTTCTGAGAAATGAAGGCTATTACATGCGAGAAACTGCCAAGAAACTGAAGATCTTGTCTACTACTCCCTTCACAGAAGAGCGCAAACTGTGGGAGTGGGAGGCCCCAGTGCACAACTGAGCAAGAGGACAAGCACATTAGAGTGTCTAGTTTGAGAAACAGACGACTTACAAGTCCTCAACTGGCAGCTCCTTTAAATAGTACCCGCAAAACACCAGTCTCAACGTCAGCAGTGTAGAAGCGACTCCGGGAAGCTGGCCTTCTAGGCAGAGTTCCTCTGTCCAGTGTCTGTGTTCTTTTGCCCATCTTAATCTTTTATTTTTATTGGCCAGTCTGAGATATGGCTTTTTCTTTGCAACTCTGCCTAGAAGGCCAGCATCCCGGAGTCGCCTCTACACTGTTGACGTTGAGACTGGTGTTTTGCGAATAGTTTCTAATGAAGCTGCCAGTTGAGTAATTGTGAGGCGTCTATTTCTCAAACTAGACACTTGCGAGTCACTTGTGAGGTTCCCGAGTTTCTGATTTGTAATGAATGAAGCATAAGTCCCACTACAGACAGGTGCATATGACAAAAACACTGGTACTAAACCCAAAATATTGATCTGTTTTAAGTAATAGGTTTTTATGCCACTTTGAACTCACCAATCCAAGGTAAAAAATTGTGTATTTCCTGTCATTCTTATGTGGTAAAAATGTTATTCTGTGTAATGTAGTAACAAGTTCTGTCCACCAAAATGGAAAACAGTGGAATATATAATACTTAAATACGGATGCTAGAAAATTAAGCACACTTACTGATTTTTACAACAATGACATCTATTTTCTTACTATTTTAAGCATGGAGAGAGTTAAAACATGCTCCTAAACACAATTAAACTGGGCACTCTAGACTAGAGCTTCGATAGTGACTTTCAGCAAGCTGAACATTCGACACCCCTAGAATTATACCCCTGAGCTGCAAATTTCTCAATCCCATTCCTTCAAGAGATTGGTTATCTGGGATCATTGTGCTTGTAGACATTTAAACAACTGTTATGCTACATTAATCATGTCATGGTGAAAGTTTGGTATCTACATAAAATTTCACTTCAATGACATTGTGTCCAGCGTGCACTAGACAAGGCCACTACTACATATGCCTCCACAGAAAACTGCCAACATTTCCTTGCCGACTCACCTCTCTTTGAAACACAAAACCCCAAAAGGAACAGGCACCACACTTCTCATCTACTGTATCTGCACTCCACACGGAGAGATGCCCTTCTCAATTATCCCACACCCCATCTTATCTTCACGGACATTTAAAAGGATGGGGGCCGAGGGAAAACATGCTCGGCACAGAACCTGAGGGCGCAGCAGCCAAATCCCAGGCAGCATGCAGGTTGAGCAAACTGAACGCCGCCGGCACTGGGCTGTCCTCACAGAACACGGTGGCTCACCTAGCCCAATAACGTCCCGCCGACGTATCCAGGTAATCGGCACATCAAAGCCGAGATGCCCCAAAAGGTTTTGAGCTCGGCTAAGAGATGAAGGCAACTCTTTGATGCTGCACGAGCCAGTAGCCGTAGCCTAGCACATTATTTTCCTTTTGGCCTCCCGTAAAGAACTTTGATGGGGTTTTAAAAAAAGGGCCCTTATTGCCTGCACTGTGTCAATAATGGAATTGTTTTGGAGACATGTATTCTCTCTGTCTCATCTTCTCCCTTGTCCCTGCATACAGGCGGTCTTTCATCTTGGTTCAGTATCTCCTTCCGTAGCATGCAACTGGCAACTGAGAGCCATTGCCGGCCCTGGCTTATAGAACTCCTTAAGGAGAAAAAACTATTTCCCATTGCTTTGGGTGTTTTCCACCAGTTGTACATACTGCAGCTCCAGAATTTCTGGCAATCTCATTGTTTATTCACATTCACTCTAGGATCGATGTTGACAATGCAATTAAGCAACCTTAGTTTCATTAACTCAGCAAAAAGAAATGTCCCTTTTTCAGGACCCTGTCTGTCAAAGATAATTCATGAAAATCCAAATAACTTCACAGATCTTCATTGTAAAGGGTTTAAACACTGTTTCCCATGCTTGTTCATTGAACTATAAACAATTGAGGAACATGCACCCGTGGAACGGTCGTTAAGACACTGTAACGGCGTTCCTCCTCCTCTTCATCCGAAGAGGAGGAGCAGGGATCGAACCAAAATGCAGCGTTTCTTGTAGACATAATATTTATTAAACAAAACGGAAAAACACGGAAACACTTACACAAACTACAAAACAACAAACGAAGTAGACAAACCTGAACGTAAGAACTTACATGTAACGAAGAACGCACGAACAGGAAAATGACTACACAAAACGACGAACGAACGAAACAGTCCCGTATGGTGCAAACAAACACAGACACAGGAGACAACCACCCACAAACAAACAGTGTGAAAACACCTACCTTAATATGACTCTCAATCAGAGGAAATGAAAACCACCTGCCTCTAATTGAGAGCCATATTAGGTCACCCTTTAAACCAACATAGAAACAGAAAACATAAGACTGCCCACCCAAACTCACGTCCTGACCAACTAACACATACAAAACTAACAGAAAACAGGTCAGGAACGTGACAGACACTTACAGCTTACAGACGGTAGGCAATTAAGGTCACAGTTGTGAAAACTTAGGACACTAAAGAGGCCTTTCTACAGACTCTGAAAAACACCAAAAGAAAGATGCCCAGGGTCCCTGCTCAGGAATGCACAATCCCTCCACCAGTGCTCAGACTGTCCGCAATAGGCTGAGAGAGGCTGGACTGAGGGCTTGTAGGCCCCATGCAAGGCAGGTCCTCACCAGACATCACCAGCAACAACGTCGCCTATGGGCACAAACCCACCGTCGCTGGACCAGACAGCACTTGCAAAAAGTGCTCTTCACTGACGAGTCGCGGTTTTGTCTCAACAGGGGTGATGGTCGGATTCGCTTTTATCGTCGAAGGAATGAGCGTTACACCTGAGGCCTGTACTCCGGAGCGGGATCGATTTGGAGGTGGAGGGTCAAATCAAATGTTATTGGTCACATACACATGGTTAGCAGATGTTAATGCGAGTGTAGCGAAATGCTTGTGCTTCTAGTTCCGACCGTGCAGTAATATCTAACAAGTCTAATAACTACCTTATACACACAAGTGTAAAGGAATGAATAAGGATATGTACATATAAATATATGGATGAGCGATGTCCGTGCGGCATAGGCAAGATGCAGTAGATGGTATAGAGTACAGTTTATATACACTGCTCAAAAAAATAAAGGGAACACTTAAACAACACAATGTAACTCCAAGTCAATCACACTTCTGTGAAATAAAACTGTCCACTTAGGAAGCAACACTGATTGACAATAAATTTCACATGCTGTTGTGCAAATGGAATAGACAACAGGTGGAAATTATAGGCAATTAGCAAGACACCCCCAATAAAGGAGTGGTTCTGCAGGTGGTGACCACAGACCACTTCTCAGTTCCTATGCTTCCTGGCTGATGTTTTGGTCACTTTTGAATGCTGGCGGTGCTTTCACTCTAGTGGTAGCATGAGACGGAGTCTACAACCCACACAAGTGGCTCAGGTAGTGCAGCTCATCCAGGATGGCACATCAATGCGAGCTGTGGCAAGAAGGTTTGCTGTGTCTGTCAGCGTAGTGTCCAGAGCATGGAGGCGCTACCAGGAGACAGGCCAGTACATCAGGAGACGTGGAGGAGGCCGTAGGAGGGTAACAACCCAGCAGCAGGACCGCTACCTCCGCCTTTGTGCAAGGAGGAGCAGGAGGAGCACTGCCAGAGCCCTGCAAAATGACCTCCAGCAGGCCACAAATGTGCATGTGTCTGCTCAAACGGTCAGAAACAGACTCCATGAGGGTGGTATGAGGGCCCGACGTCCACAGGTGGGGGTTGTGCTTACAGCCCAACACCGTGCAGGACGTTTGGCATTTGCCAGAGAACACCAAGATTGGCAAATTCGCCACTGGCGCCCTGTGCTCTTCACAGATGAAAGCAGGTTCACACTGAGCACATGTGACAGACGTGACAGAGTCTGGAGACGCCGTGGAGAACGTTCTGCTGCCTGCAACATCCTCCAGCATGACCGGTTTGGCGGTGGGTCAGTCATGGTGTGGGGTGGCATTTCTTTGGGGGGCCGCACAGCCCTCCATGTGCTCGCCAGAGGTAGCCTGACTGCCATTAGGTACTGAGATGAGATCCTCAGACCCCTTGTGAGACCATATGCTGGTGCGGTTGGCCCTGGGTTCCTCCTAATGCAAGACAATGCTAGACCTCATGTGGCTGGAGTGTGTCAGCAGTTCCTGCAAGAGGAAGGCATTGATGCTATGGACTGGCCCGTCCGTTCCCCAGACCTGAATCCAATTGAGCACATTTGGGACATCATGTCTCGCTCCATCCACCAACGCCACGTTGCACCACAGACTGTCCAGGAGTTGGCGGATGCTTTAGTCCAGGTCTGGGAGGAGATCCCTCAGGAGACCATCCGCCACCTCATCAGGAGCATGCCCAGGCGTTGTAGGGAGGTCATACAGGCACGTGGAGGCCACACACACTACTGAGCCTCATTTTGACTTGTTTTAAGGACATTACATCAAAGTTGGATCAGCCTGTAGTGTGGTTTTCCACTTTAATTTTGAGTGTGACTCCAAATCCAGACCTCCATGGGTTGATAAATTTGATTTCCATTGCTAATTTTTGTGTGATTTTGTTGTCAGCACATTCAACTATGTAAAGAAAATGTATTTAATAAGAATATTTCATTCATTCAGATCTAGGATGTGTTATTTTAGCGTTCCCTTTATTTTTTTGAGCAGTGTATATGAGATGAGTAATGTAGGGTATGTAAACATTATATAAAGTGCCATTGTTTAAAGTGACTAGTGATACATTTATTACATCCAATTTTGAATTATTAAAAAGGCTAGAGATTTGAGTCAGTATGTTGGCAGCAAATCAAATCAAAGTTTATTTGTCACGTGCGCCGAATACAACCTTACAGTGAAATGCTTACTTACTAAGCAATAGTGCAAAAAGGTATTAGGTGAACAATAGGTAAGTAAAGAAATAAAAACAACAGTAAAAAGACTGTGAAAAATAAGTAGCGAGGCTATATACAGTAGCGAGGCTATAACAGTAGCGAGGCTACATACAGGCACCGGTTAGTTGGGCTGATTGAGGAAGTACGTACATGTAGATATGGTTAAAGTGACTATGCATATATGATGAACAGAGAGTAGCAGTAGCGTAAAAGAGGGGTTGGCGGGTGGTGGGTGGCGGGTGGCGGGACACAATGTAGATAGCCCGGTTAGCCAATGTGCGGGGGCACTGGTTGGTCGGGCCAATTGAGGTAGTATGTACATGAATGTATAGTTAACGTGACTATGCATATATGATAAACAGAGAGTAGCAGCAGCGTAAAAGAGAGGTTGGGGGGGGGGGGGGGGGGGGGGCACACAATGCAAATAGTCCGGGTAGCCATTTGATTACCTGTTCAGGAGTCTTATGGCTTGGGGGTAAAAACTGTTGAGAAGACTTTTTGTCCTAGACTTGGCACTCCGGTACCGCTTGACATGCGGTAGTAGAGAGAACAATCTATGACTGGGGTGGCTGGGGTCTTTAACAATTTTTAGGGCCTTCCTCTGACACCACCTGGTGTAGAGGTCCTGGATGGCAGGCAGCTTAGCCCCAGTGATGTACTGGGCCGTACGCACCACCCTCTGTAGTGCCTTGCGGTCGGAGGTCGAGCAATTGCCGTACCAGGCAGTGATGCAACCAGTCAGGATGCTCTCGATATTGCAGCTGTAGAACCTTTTGAGGATCTGAGGACCCATGCCAAATCTTTTTAGTTTCCTGAGGGGGAATAGGCTTTGTCGTACCCTCTTCACGACTGTCTTGGTGTGTTTGGACCATTCTAGTTTGTTGGTGATGTGGACACCAAGGAACTTGAAGCTCTCAACCTGCTCCACTACAGCCCCGTCGATGAGAATGGGGCCGTGCTCGGTCCTCCTTTTCCTGTAGTCCACAATCATCTCCTTTGTCTTGGTTACGTTGAGGGATAAGTTGTTATTCTGGCACCACCCGGCCAGGTCTCTGACCTCCTCCCTATAGGCTGTCTCGTCGTTGTCAGTGATCAGGCCTACCACTGTTGTGTTGTCTGCAAACCTAATGAAAGTGTTGGAGTCGTGCCTGGCCATGCAGTCATGGGTGAACAGGGAATAGAGGAGGGGACTGAGCATGCACCCCTGGGGGGCTCCAGTGTTGAGGATCAGCGTGGCAGATGTGTTGCTACCTACCCTCACCACCTGGGGGGCGGCCCGTCAGGAAGTCCAGGATCCAGTTGCAGAGGGAAGTGTTTAGTCCCAGGATCCTTAGCTTAGTGATGAGCTTTGAGGGTACTATGGTGTTGAACGCTGAGCTGTAGTCAATGAATAGCATTCTCACGTAGGTGTTCCTTTTGTCCAGGTGGGAAAGGGCAGTGTGGAGTGCAATAGAGATTGCATCATCTGTGGATCTGTTTGGGCGGTATGCAAATTAGAGTGGGTCTAGGGTTTCTGGGATAATGGTGTTGATGTGAGCCATTACCAGCCTTTCAAAGCACTTCATGGCTACAGATGTGAGTGCTATGGGTCTGTAGTCATTTAGGCAGGTTGCCTTTGTGTTCTTGGGCACAGGGACTATGGTGGTCTGCTTGAAACAGTTTGGTATTACAGACTCAATCAGGGACCTGTTGAAAATGTCAGTGAAGACACCTGCTAGTTGGTCAGCACAGCAGCCACGCAATGTTAGTGATGGCTGTTTAACAGTCTGATGGCCTTGAGATAGAAGCTGTTTTTCAGTCTCTAGGTCCCAGCTTTGATGCACCTGTACTGACCTCACCTTCTGGATGATAGCGGGGTGAACAGGCAGTGGCTCGGGTGGATGTTGTCCTTGATGATATTTTTTGCCTTCCTGTGACATCGGGTGGTGTAGGTGTCCTGGAGGGCAGGTAGTTTGCCCCCGGTGATGCGTTGTGCAGACCTCACTACCCTCTGGAGAGCCTTGCGGTTGTGGGCGGAGCAGTTGCCGTAACAGGCGGTGATACAGCCCGACAGGATGCTTTCGATTGTGCATCTGTACAAGTTTGTGAGGGTTTTCTGTGACAAGCCAAATTTCTTCAGCCTCTTGAAGCCTTCTTCACCACGCTGTCTGTGTGGGTGGACCATTTCAGTTTGTCCGTGATGTGTACGCCGAGGAACTTAAAACTTTCCACCTTCTCCACTACTGTCCTGTCAATGTGGATAGGGGGGTGCTCCCTCTGCTGTTTCCTGAAGTCCACGATCATTTCCTTTGTTTTGTTGATGTTGAGTGTGAGGTTATTTTCCTGACACCACACTCCGAGGGCCCTCACCTCCTCCCTATAGGCCGCCTCGTCGTTGTTTGTAATCAAGCCTACCACTGTAGTGTCGTCTGCAAACTTGATGATTGAGTTGGAGGCGTGCATGGCCACACAGTCATGGGTGAACAGGGAGTACAGAGGAGGGCTGAGAACGCACCCTTGTGGGACCCCAGTGTTGAGGATCAGCGGGGTGGAGATGTTGTTTCCTACCTTCACCACCTGGGGGCGGCCCGTCAGAAAGTCCAGGACCCAGTTGCACAGGGCGGGGTCGAGACCCAGGGTGTATTTCTGCTGCAGAGAGCCAGAGAAGATTTGAGAAGAGAGAGAAGATTTGTTTTGATCAGTCATGAAAATAAATGTGCTGAAAACATGTTGTCTCACTATTTAAAAAAAAATGGAATACAAGCTATAGGATGAAAAATACCAGAGTTTTGGTGCAGATACAGCTGACAATTATTATTATATACTGTACATATATATTTTTTTAATCAACACTTGGAGTCAAAGTATCATATTTGTGTTTTTCCTCCGTCACTACTGCTCATGCGCACCGCACCACAGATAAAGATAAGGTCTCTTTCGCCAGCCGCGAATGCAAAATTAAGAAATCGTTAGTCATTTATCACTTTTCTGGCACAAAAAGCCGCCTCTTTTAATAATTACAGGGAATCAAAGGCTAAGTGGTGGGAGATCAAAGACAGGCATTCTTGGGTAATCCAGAGGTGTTGCAAATCTTGGGTAATCTGGCCGCCTTGTCCCCACTGTTTGACAAATATTTACTGTATGAAAGGGAATGGTGCCATCAATTATGGACCCTCAGTACTATTGTTTACTTGTACCCAGGCCTGAGTGTGGGGCCTGCTTTGGTGAAATATAGATCTCCCTGTTTGCTCTTCGCAGGCAGAGGTGTGTGCCTCTGCATGCTCTGCTCGCCCTTGGCTTTAGGGGGGGGGGGGGGGGGTTTACAGGGGGATGGGGGGCTTCCTGTGGTATCGGAAGCAGGGAGATTAGGGATAGAGATTCAGCTAGCGAATCAGACTGTTTGTTCTGTGTTGAAATGTGGAAACGAAGGGCTTTGCAAACCTAAAACCCACACACCTTGCAGTTTGGGTGTCTGGTGTTATTATAGTGGGATCTCTGACAACTAAACGCACATTTTATATAACAATTGACAATGTGTATATTTTTAAGACAATATTCACAAGTCTACCATTAATCTATCTATACGATTTCAATACAGACAATCAGATAGAAGGCATGGGAATGAGGCATGATAAAAAAGTTAACACATTCAATGAAACAATTCCCTATTGTTCAAAGCCTATTAGATCCAAAGAAGAAAGCAGGAATTTGTACTTTGCGGGCTGGATCTTTGTTCTCTGTGTACATGTGCAGCGTGGCTTGGCACAGAGCTAGAATGGTGGAACACTGGAAAGGACAACCTGTGCACAACTATGGCCACATTTACGAGCTAATGGAGAACTTGAGTCAAGAGCCTTTCATTTCCTGATAGGTGGGTGGATCAAAGTTATGATCTGATTAAAGGGACCGGGACAAAAGGAGGCTGTTCCATGGTAAATAGTTGGACAGGGGAATCTTTCAGAAGCTTGCCTTGTTTTCTGGTTAGTTTTTGGGGGGAGACAGGAGCTTTAGTGCCCTGTATTATGATGGGGCAAGAAATTTGATAAAATGCTTCATAGTGCAGATGCTAGAGCCTTGTGCTTCATGGCATTTTCAGACATTCTCTCCAAAGTCAGCCCATTCAGTATGAAATGTTATTTGAAACTGCAGTATGTTCTTTACTACTACTGCTATGACGAGGCAAGATAAAGATGATTATGCCAAGGTTGCATCATAGGCCCGCTGTGACCACCGGGTGTTATTGGTGGTCAGAGTATCATATACGGTCGGTGGTTAGTCAAAACATCACATGCCTTCTGCCCATTTGAACAAATGTATGTTGGGGTATTAAGTGAACCAATATATGAGAGCCTTCAGACAGGTTTAAACAAGTTTCCCCAACCAATCGGGTGCACGCGTTCTTCCCCAGCAGGTGTGCGTGGACAAAAGAGTTTGCTTCTTCTGCAGCCTTCGCTGTAAAATATAATGCGTTGTGGGTGCTTCGCCCCCATACCTCCCAGACTCTCATCCTCAGATTTTTTCTACCAATCACCTCCCTTGAGCCTGTCCAAGTTCCCCCCAACACATACACACTCTTCCCACATTTGTGCAGCTCCTGGCCCGAGAAGAAGCATCGGAGCAGCCTAGGGGCTCTCTGCTCTCTCTGCCACAACCACAGAGATGATGAGGTAATCCTAATTTCCCCTCAAATTGCACCTCTGATCAGTGCAGTATTTCCTGCCACAATTAGACTGACCCCAAGTCCTCATTAGAAAAGACCGAGGAGAATACCAAACAGCGACCATTTAGTTCGTAGAGAAGAGAGTTTAGTCCAGAGAGGCTTTCTTAGAAGTTATCTCCCATCAAGTCTTGGGCCTCTCCTTTTGACGTCACCTTTTCTGGTCTGATTGCAGGAAGACTGAGGTCCAGCTCCATGTGGTGGAGATTTGAAGATGCGTGTGGTTGATCTGGAGGGTGTATGACCTTCCATTGCCGGGTCACTGCTTGTATTCTTTTCCTTTTTTCCGGAGATTCCTGGGAAACCCTCTCTCTAACATAGCATTATCAAAAAAGTCTTACTGTAAAGTTACAGACATGGTTAAATCCTACATTTGCAAGGTACCTAGGCTAGAATGGCATCAAAGATGACACCAGAGATTGACTTGTGCTAACAAAATTTGTCCAATCAATGAAAAAGACTGAAAAATGTGATTGCGATATAGCATAAGGAGACTGCTTACAGGCAATCATTTTCTTAAATTAACTGTATGATAACTAATAAAAACTGTAAAATGATCCCAATATTTGAATGGGGATCAACAGCAGAAGCCTTGTTCTTTGCATTGAACCTTCCACAGGCTGTGGACCAGATTGACGAAGACTGGGCTTTGATCAAACACAGACTGGCGAAATGTTCACATAGTTTCTGGACCAGTAAAAGTCAATTTTAATACTTTTATCAGTTAATGGCTGTAATGACAGGATGTCTCTCCAACAGTTGAATATTTCTGCAGTTTATTGAGTCCAACCCTCAGCATCTGCAAGTGGGAACAAATCATCACTAAGACATTGAGCTTTGTGATTTCTGTCTAAACGAAAAGTGCTGTACAAATAAAATGTATTATTAAGGGTCACAAATGTTAAATTACCAACACATAGTATACATGGAAGTAAACTTGAAACATTACATTTTATCTAGACTTTTGTTCCTTTATTCACAAAAATGTGCTGTAAATAGTGCAAATATCTCAGTGTGATAAGCTGTGGTCAGTTGTCTGATATGTGCCTTTGCGAAGGCATTGATTTTGACATTTAGCGGATGAGCAGCTCAATCAGTCATAGCTATGTGTGAAGAGCACAGCGCCAGTGGAGATAGGGGTCTCTATATCAAAAGACTTTGGGGAGAGAGATTTGTGGTGATGTGAGGAACTGGTGGTGTTTAACCAATTAGAGCCAAAGATATAGAAGAGGGCTTTGAGGAGATAACACTGTCTGAGGCAGTGCATGTTGAAACAGCCCTGTGAGCTCCATATCTACTGTTGCTGGGGGGTAATATGACTTATGACCCCTAGAGTTAGATAAGACCTTCACATATCACCCAGCCTATGACGAAACCTCAATAGTAATAAGTCAAATGAGTGTATCTGTAATGTTTACTCGGAACAATTTTAATGAGTTTGGTTTTCTTTTAGCGTGCATTTTCTCTGCACAGCGGTAATGTTATTTTTGCACAATGCTGTGCAGTGTTCAATTTAATTCCATCCCCCTGACGATTCAGCTGAAAGACACTTGTGGCAATGTTTACTGGATGAAAAAGCAGCTGTGCCGCTCCCCATACAGATGTGAACAACAGACTGACATTTCAGAAAATGTTTTCAAATTACAAGAGCTGAACAGAAACACATGAACACACGCACACACTCTTTCATGCATGCGCATACAAACACGCCACACACACACACACACGCACACACTCCGAGGACACCATGCACCTGCTCCTATACATTGCCTAGGGTGCAGGACAGACACAGTGCAGGTATCAGCTACAGTGGTATGCTGATTATGCAGAGACACTCCTCTGTGTGGGACCCTGCGTAGGATACTAAGCACATTCATCACCCACACACAGAGCCCTCACACTGTAAGTTGAACTCTGTCATATTTCATTTGTGCAGCGCTCTAGGCCAAACAGCTCCCACTTGAGTCAGTTTGATATACGAGTGTCCGTGTGTTCCAGACACATGTAGGCTTATACCCAGAGCTAATTGGAGATATAATGGTTGGAGTTTTAAATTAGTGGGTATTTTTCTAGTGCTGCACCTGATAAGGAGACAGGAAAGAAGAAACACCTTTTTAAGATAAGTGTGATGTCAGGGTTTTTAATGTTGGCTGGTGGTGGTGATGATAACAGTAACATTTTAGTTGTGAATAGTCTCATGTTCTCTGAAAATCTTGAAGAAATCTGTGTGTTTTTTTTAATGCTTTATGAACAAGTTGAGACATGCACATAACTTGATTCTAGATCATCCCATAGACTTTCAATTGAACGCAGTGGAAGATACCCCTGTCAGTCTATTAGGAGGAGAAAACCTTGTACTGTAGATGTTAGTGTTGTCATAATGGACGCAACACATGGAATGGCTCTGGGTTTTCTCAACAGCAATTTTGAAGTGATATGGAATTGGTTCACTCTTCACCAGCAGGTGGCAATGCAAAGTAATAGCTTGCAGTAGACAGTATATCTATCCGAATGTATTTACCTGCCAAATCTAAGATGAGGTTTTCATGAATCCCTCTCCAATACCAAAGTTTAGGATTTGGCATGGCTCATATCATCGTAGATCTGTGAACCGAAAGACAAAATGTGGATCTAGAAATGTGTCAGTGTACTTTTATGATCAGTTCGGTAATTACTTGTCTCTTTACATGCTCAGTATGTCATGAGGACAAAAGCTATAACAAAAAGACACATGACATGGTACAGGAACACAAGACAACAACAGCAACAGCAACATGCATGACTAGATATTATGTAGTGCAGTAGCGATGAAAACAATGATCATTTAGGGTCCTCAATTAGCATTCATTTAGAAAGCTGCTGTCTCTACGCTGACTGCAGATACATGCACAGCCAGATCCATACATGTTGTTTTTGTTTTCGAAGCAACTTTGAGATTATTGTTTGTAATGAAAAGCGCTATATAAAATACATGTATTGTTACTAGATTAAAACCATGTGTGAAGATTGCGTAGCAGCACTCTTTGTGTCTATGTTTCACCTAGCCCAAGCAGAATGTCCATGATAGAATTTGTGAACAACTTTGCATTCCTTACCTTGTGGATTGATTACAACTGATAAGACACATGCAATACGGTTGACATTCCGAGAGGAGTATTTATGACTGTTTGTGCTGATAGAAATTGTAGTAGCCTATTCGCAGAAAGGCTGCTTGGTGAGTAGACCACCTCTAACCACTTGTGGATGTGAAATATATTCATGTCTTTGGTAATGTCTTCGGTATGTTACTGGCTGGCTGCTAAGCAGTTTGAAACTTGGTGTTCGCTATTTGTTATATTTGCAAATCTCTTTTGCCAGATCTCTCACACACACACACCACACACACACACACACACACACTAAAGTGTGTGAAGGAAAGAAAACCGTGTGACATTCCCACCACCACTCCTCATTTCGCTCCCACTCAGAGGCCCTGCACATGTATATTCACAACCTATCAGCTCGTCCGTCTCTGCAATGCATTAGTGGTAAGGGCAACCGAGGGAGCAGTCCTCTGGCCAACTCTTTGTCATTAGGATGACTCCTTTGCCTGAATTTCCCCCAAAAGGACAAGTCTGAGCCTCGTTGTCAGGGGCTGGCGGTGGGGAGAATAAGAACTCAAGCGCTTCGAAGGTCCCACAGAAACAAGGCGGAGAAAAGCAGAGAGAAAGGAAACATCCACTTCGTTTGGGGGTGCTTCTCAGTCTTAATAGGCATTGACACAGGTATGGGGTCATGTGGAGCCTTTGGTGGACCCCCCCCCCCCCCCCCCTTTGGCGTCTGTGTCTGGGGTTGGCGCAGCCTCTGCTCCCTCTTGGGGAACGGAGTAGGCCCTTTGGTTCTGAGCTCCTACTACATGGTGAAGAGGCAGTCAGAGCCAAGGCTAAGAAGGTTGGGAGTTGGAGAGCTCTGGCAGGCCTTGAGAGATCATAGGAGCATTCAGTTGGCTAAAGAGTGAGAAGGCCTCGCCACAGAGTAGACAGCCATGTGAAGAAGTCAGGACATGTAATTTCACCATTGGAACTTGCACTTCCTGGCAAAAAAGGCTGTGTCGCAAACAAGGGAACTGGGATCGCATGAAGAGATGACACGCTCGAATGGTTGAGGGAGAGGATTGAAATTAGTCAAATTATTCTATTTATGTAATTGTAGCAGGGGGGAACAGTGACAGGTCTGGCTCTGTAATATTTTCATTGAAAAACATTGAACTGGCACCCATGCAAAAGCTATGACGCACTTTTGTTCTAATGGGGATCTGATTCAATCAAACCTTCCAGAGCAATGTTTATGTTGCGTGTATGTTTTCACACATACTGCTACACACAGCTATTTGATTTGTGTCTGCATTGTCTCTGCCTGCTACTTGTGGCAAACAACATTTCTCCATTGATGCTCAATCCTGTTATGCTCATTCCTTCCTATTATTGACCCATTCATACGACATGCGATGATTGATGGGAAGCTGTATCTGGAACCATAGATGTGGTGATCATACCCCTTGACTTATTCCATATTGTTGTTACAGCCTGAATTCAAAATGGATTCAATTGATTATTTTCTTACCCATATACAGGTTAAGTCGGAAGTTTACATACACTTAGGTTAGAGTCATTAAAACTCGTTTTTCAACCACTCCACACATTTCTTGTTAACAAACTATAGTTTTGGCAAGTCGGTTAGGACATCTACTTTGTGCATGACACAAGTATTTTTTCCAACAATTGTTTACAGACAGATTATTTCACTTATAATTCACTTTATCACAATTCCAGTGGGTCAGAAGTTTACATACACTAAGTTGACTGTGCCTTTAAACAGCTTGGAAAATTCCAGAAAATTATGTCATTGCTTTAGAAGCTTCTGATAGGGTAATTGACAACATGTGAGTCAATTGGAGGTGTACCTGTGGATGTATTTCAAGGCCTACCTTCAAACTCAGTGCCTTTTTGCTTGACATCATGGGAAAATCAAAAGAAATCAGCCAAGACCTCAGAAAAAAATGGTGGACCTCCACAAGTCTGGTTCATCCTTGGGAGCAATTTCCAAACGCCTGAAGGTACCACGTTCATCTGTCCAAATAATAGTACGCAAGTATAAACACCGTGGGACCACGCAGTCGTCGGAGATGCGTTCTGTCTCCTAGATATGAACGTACTTTGGTGGGAAAAGTGCAAATCAATCCCAGAACAACAGCAAAGGACCTTGTAAAGATCCTTGAGGAATCCGGTACAAAAGTATCTATATCCACAGTAAAACGAGTCCTATATCGACATAACCTGAAAGGACGCTCAGCAAGGAAGAAGCCACTGCTTCAAAACCGCCATAAAAAAGCCAGACTACAGTATGCAACTGCACATGGGGACAAAGATCATACTTTTTGGAGAAATGTCCTCTGGTCTGATGAAACAAAAATAGAACTGTTTGGCAATAATGACCATCGTTATGTTTGGAGGAAAAGAAGGAGGCTTGCAAGCCGAAGAACACCATCCCAACCGTGAAGCACGGGGGTGGCAGCATCATGTTGTGGGGGTGCTTTGCTGCAGTAGGGACTGGTGCACTTCACAAAATTGATGGCATCATGAGGGAGGAAAATTGTGGATATATTGAAGCAACATCTCAAGACATCAGTCAGGAAGTTAAAGCTTGGTCGCAAATGGGTCTTCCAAATGGACAATGACCCCAAGCATACTTCCAAAGCTGTGGCAAAATGGCTTAAGGAGAACAAAGTCAAGGTATTGGAGTGGCCATCACAAAGCCCTGACCTCAATCCTATAGAAAATTTGTGGGCAGAACTGAAAAAGTGTGTGCGAGCAAGGAGGCCTACAAACCTGACTCAGTTACAGCAGCTCTGTCAGGAGGAATGGGCCAAAATTCACCCAACTTATTGTGGAAAGCTTGTGGAAGGCTACCCGAAACGTTTGACCCAGGTTATAACATTTTAATGGCAATGCTACCTAATACTAATTGAGTGTATGTAAACTTCTGACCCACTGGGAATGTGATGAAATAAATAAAGCTGAAATAAATAATTCTCTCTACTATTATTCTGACATTTCACATTCTTAAAATAAAGGGGTGATCCTAACTGACCTAGACAGATAATTTTTACTCTGATTAAATGTCAGGAATTGTAAAAAAAAAAAAAAAAAAAAAAAAACTGAGTTTAAATGTATTTGGCTAAGGTGTGTGTAAACTTCCGACTTTAACTGTACACACAATACCCCATAATGACAAAGTGAAAATGTTTTTAGACATTTCTGGGTATGTCTGTATCAACTTTGCACATCTGGATTTGGGGATATTCTCTCATTCTTCCTTGCAGATTTTCTCAAGCTCTGTTAAGTTCGATGGTGAGCGGCAGTGAACAGCAATCTTCAAGTCTTTCCACAGATTTTCAGTGGGATTCATGTCTGATTCATGTCTGAACTCAAGGACATTCCCATTCTTGTTCTGAAGAGATTCCAGCATTGCTTTGGCTGTATGCTTGGGGCCATTGTCCTGTTGGAACATACATCTTTGCCCCCGTTTAAGGTCGTTTGCACTCTGAAGCAGGTTCTCATCAAGGATGTGCCTGTATTTGGCTCCATTGTTCGCTCTATCCTTACCAGTCTCCCAGTCCCTGCCGCTGAAAAGTATCCCCATAGCATGATGCGGCCAACACCATGCTTCACGGTAGGGAGGTTGTTAGATGGGTGAGCTGTGCCTGGTTTTGTCCAGACTTAGCGCGTTGCATTCAGGCCAAAGAGTAACGTTTTTGTCTTATAATACCACAATCTTTTGCCTTATACGTTGTCTTTCATGTGCCTTTTTGCAAACTCCAGGCGTGCTGTCATGTGCCTTTTCTCAGGAGTCGCTTCTGTTTGGCCACTCCCATAAAACCCAGAGTGTGTGAAGTGCTGTAGAGACTGTTGTCCTTCTGGCAGGTTCTCCCATCTCAGCCAAAGAACTCTATAGGTCTGTCAGAGCAGTGGTGGAAAAAGTACCCAATTGTCATACTTGAGTAAAAGTAAAGATACAGTACCTTAATAGAAAATGACTCAAGTAAAAGTGAAAGTCGCCCAGTAAAATACTACTTGAGTAAAAGTAAAAGTATTTGGTTTCAAATATACAGAAGTATCAAAAATAAATGTAAATGCAAAAATATACTTAAGTGTCAAAAGTATCATCATTTCAAATTGCTTATATTAAGCAAATAAGACGGCATAATTTATGTTTTTATTATTATTTACGTATAGCCAGGGGTACACCAGACATAATTAACAAAACAAAGCTTTTGTTTTTAGTGAGTCCGCCATATCAGAGGCAGTAGGGATGACCAGGGATGTTCTCGTGATAAATGCGGGAATTGGACCATTTTCCTGTCCTGGAATGTGTGGAGTGGTTGAAAAACGAGTTTTAATGTCTCCAACCTAAGTATATGTAAACTTCTGACTTAACCTGTATATGGGTAAGAAAAAAATCTATTTAATCCATTTTGAATTCAGGCTGTAACAACAATGTGGAATAAGTCAAGGGGTATGAACACCACACCTATGGTTCCAGATACAGCTTCCCATCAATCATCGCATGTCGTATGAATGGGTCAATAATAGGAAGGAATGAGCATAACAGGATTGAGCATCAATGGAGAAATGTTGTTTGGTGTCATGGAAAATGTATGTAAAAAGTACATTATCGTCTTTTGGAATGTAGTAAAGTAAAAGTACAAGTTGTCAAATATATGAATAGTAAAGTGCAGATACCCCCAATAAACTACTTAAATAATAAACTACTTAATTGATACTTTAAAGTGTTTTTACTTAAGTACTTTAAACCACTGCATCAGTGGTCATTGGGTTCTTGGTCACTTCCCTGACCAAGGTTATTCTTGCCCGGTTGCTCAGTTTGGTCAGACTCCTAGCTCTAAGCAGAGTCTGGGTAGTTCCATATTTTTTCAATTTCGCAATGATGAAGACCACTGTGCTCTTGGAAAATTTCAACAATCTAGAAATTATTTTATACCCTTCCCCAGATCTATGGCCAGTTCCTTGGACTTCATGGTATAGTATCTGCTCTGACACTGTCAAATGTGGGACTTTATATAGACAGGTGTGTTTCTTTCTAAATAATGTCCAAACAATTGAATTGGCCACAGGTGGACTCCAATCAAGATGTAGTGACATCTTTTAATTATTTATTTATTATTTCACCTTTATTTAACCAGGTATGCCAGTTGAGAACAAGTTGTCATTTACAACTGCGACCTGGCCAG
Organism: Salvelinus namaycush; assembly: GCF_016432855.1. Classification (NCBI taxonomy): domain Eukaryota; kingdom Metazoa; phylum Chordata; class Actinopteri; order Salmoniformes; family Salmonidae; genus Salvelinus; species Salvelinus namaycush. The sequence continues at coordinate 8,677,231 of NC_052323.1, forward strand.
GTGTAACGGCAGCCTTCCTTCTCTTCAAGAGAAGAGGAGGTGTAGCAGGGATCGGACCAACACGCAGCGTAGTTGGTGCTCAACATATTTAATAATGATAAACAGTGAACACTTAACAATTACAAAAATAACAAAATGTGGCAAACCGATACAGTCCTAGCTGGTGCAGAGAAAACACAGAGACAGGAAACAACCACCCACAATCCCCAACACAAAACAAGCCACCTATATATGATTCCCAATCAGAGACAACACAAAACATCTGCCTCTGATTGAGAACCATATTAGGCCAAACATAGAAACAGACAAACTAGACACACAACATAGAATGCCCACCCAGCTCACGTCCTGACCAACACTAAAACAAGCAAAACACACAAGAACTATGGTCAGAACGTGACACCAGGATAAAGCAAAGCAGTGTGACACAAACAACACAGAGTTACACATGGGATAAACAAGCGTACAGTCAATAACACAATAGAAAAATCTATATACAGTATGTGCAAATGTAGTAAGATTAGGGAGGTAAGGCAATAAATAGGCCATAGTGGTGAAATAACTACAATTTAGCAATTAAACACTGGAGTGATAGATATGCAGAAGATGAATGTGCAGGTAGAGATACTGGGGTGCAAAGGAGCAAAAATAATAATAATAATAATAATAATAATATGGGGATGAGGTAGTTGGGTGGGTTATTTACAGATGGGCTGTGTACAGGTGCAATGATCGGTAAGCTGCTCTGACAGCTGATGCTTAAAGTTAGTGAGGGAGATATAACACTCCAGCTTCAGTGATTTTTGCAATTCGTTCTAGTCATTGGCAGCAGAGAACTGGAAGGAAAGGTGGCCAAAAGAGGAGTTGGTTTTGGGGATTACCAGTGAAATATACCTGCTGGAGCGTGTGCTACAGGTGGGTGCTGCTATGGTGACCAGTGAGCTGAGACAAGGTGGGGCTTTACCTAGCAAAGACTTGTAGATGACCTGGAGCCAGTGGGTTTGGCAACGAATATGAAGCGAGGGCCAGCCAACAAGAGCATACAGGTCGCAGTGGTGGGTAGTATATGGGGCTTTGGTGACTAAACCGATGGCACTGTAATAGACTGCATCCAATTTGCTAAGTAGAGTGTTGGAGGCTATTTTGTAAATTACATCGCCGAAGTCAAGGATCGGTTGGATAGTCAGTTTTACGAGCGTATGTTTGGCAGCATGAGTGAAGGATGCTTTGTTGCAAAATAGGAAGCCGATTCTAGATTTAATTTTGGATTGGAGATGCTTAATGTGAGTCTGGAAGGAGAGTTTACAGTCTAACCAGACACCTAGGTATTTGTAATTGTCCACATATTCTAAGTCAGAACCGTCAAGAGTAGTGATGCTAGACGGGCGGTCGGGTGCGGGCAGGGATTGGTTGAAGAGCATGCATTTAGTTCTACTTGCATTTAAGAGCAGTTGGAGGCCACGGAAGTCCATGGAGAACATCATCAAGGATGATCAAAGGAAATTGGATGCACCAGAGCTCAATTTGGAGTGTCATAGCAAAGGGGTGTGAACACTTATGTAAATGAGATTTCTGTATTTTTTGTTGTTGTTGTATTTTCAATACATTTGCAAAAATGTCTTAACATGTTTTTCACTTTGTCATTATTTGGTATTGTGTGTAGATCGGTGAGAGAGAAAAAACATATATTAATCCATTTTGAATTCAGGCCGTAACACAACAAAATGGGTATGAATACTTTATGAAGGCACTGTAGGTCGAACAGCGAGGAACTACACTTTGAAGTCTGAAAAATGAAATGGAATCATAGGAAATCCTTTATGATAACATTAGGTTCTGTTTGTGTGTACGTAATGGGAATCATTTGGGGGGGGGGAAAACGCCTTAGATAACACTTGAAGACAGATGTCTATGTCGATAATATTGTTTATGTTACCTACAGAGAAAAGATAAGTGGTTTCAGCTGATAATTAGCTAAAACTCCTTTTTAAGAACTGCCTTCAAAAAACTTGCGTTATCTCAAGTCTTCTCCATGTTACCTGGCCGGCATGCTTTAGCTATCATATCAAAAAATTGGGTGGGAATTAAATAAATATTTCACCTTTGCAAAAGATAACATTAACATACTTGTCTAATGACCTAGCTTTGGCAGCAATCCTTAAAAAAGCTTCAAAAAAAATACTCTGGAAAACTTGCTCTCTCTCTGAGTATGTGGAGATGTCTAGTGTGTCAGAACGGTCTTTAATGTTTAAGCTCAAGGTTTATGTAACCGTGATGTCCTAAGGCAGGGCTTATTCAGCCCTCACCTGTAGAAAGTGGGTAGTATCTGAACAACAAAATATACCTTTAGAGAAGGTGTAGCTACAATGTTCACAGGGGGGGAAAGAGAAGGCCAGATGTCAACTTGGTATACTCCTACAGCTGAACGTTATGAACTGTCTGATCATGCACGTTCAACCTGCCTTCATCATGAGACGGTGCACTTTGAGAGAACATGCTAGCACAGAGAAACATCTGAAATGAGACAGGCTTGCTTGCATGTTGATAGCTTAAATGTCTTCACAGCTTTTTTTACAATGTTGATTAAGTCAGGTTTGAGAACTGTCATTTTTGATTGATTGGATCAATGCTGAATCTGTGAGAACCAATGTAAGCCAGCTCGACACTCAATTGAAAATCTCACTGCATATTGGGCTAATTGAACACTTAAAATGTAACCACATTTTACATTTAATGCTTGATATGACTTAATTATCATTTGAGAGGCAAGTTTGACAGCTCGAGACTAGCTGTTTTGAGAATACTGTCTTCTAGTCCACACAATTCAAATATAATTGTAATCCCTCAGAAGCCTTCTCCTACCCGTTAGCACTCTGTCATCTCAAAAGCTAAGCATGTGGTCATTGTTATGCAAGAAATTGAATTTGCTGGATATATGGCTCGTGGAAGTCTGGAATGTTCATGCACATGCATGTACTATGTTATTTTCATCATGTTAACACTGAGTGTTACACATTAACTTGCTGTTATTGCTGCAGTAACAATGTTGTTGTTACATAGCACTTCAGTAATTGCATAGTAATGGAGGTAAGTGATAATTAAATAATTGTCAGTGGCTGTACTCTTTCATGTGGTGATGATGCGTCTCTGCATGTTTCACTATAGACATGATTCACTTCCTAGTCTGATTTAAGGATTTCAATGTGGTTTTATTTTCCTTAGTTCTAAATACCCATATTGAATGTAAACCTACACTACATCCTGCATTCTTGTACACATTCCACATTTGGTGACTAAAGAATTGCAATGGATATTTGTACTGGTTCAAACAGCTGTTTTAGCTTGGGGTTATCCTCCTCCTCACATGGTACAAACAGAGGATCATCACTGCAAATCCAGCTGCTCCAATTAGAGCATTTTTGAAGGTTCATTTGTTCAGCTTCCTGCAAAAGTATTGTACACCTGGCAGTGAAATTATAATTGGTTGTAAGGGAACCACTTCGGGGATTTGTGACAGATTGGCAAATGGTGTTGGTTGCGCAATCACACGTCTAAAAGATGGCGACCAATAGTTGACTGGTGTGTGGTTTGCTCATTGCGTTGGTTGCTATACTGAGAATACAACCAGTCAACTTGGCCCTATACTTGGCCCTGGGTGCTTGCCTATAGTTGCGCCACATTTGGTTGTAAAACTAGATCCTGATCTTCCATTTGATACTCATCGTCTCATAACGGATTTCAAGGCGGAATCAAAATGTTGCAGGTTTACTCTGTCGGGAGGCCTCGCTGCAAACACTCTATACAGTTACAGTCCAACCTTTGTGGTGCCATGCCTCCCAATCCCACTGCTTTCACAACCATTTCGTCTTGACAAAATATCTACCTATTCATCTTCCTATTCCATCCCCCAAAAGGTTGGCAAAGACTCAAGAGTGCACAATAGCCTGGGCATATCCCCACTGCTCTCTGACAGTTCTGAATAGTCTGCTAAATACACAGTATGGATGGCCAAATCTGCCTCAACATACTCCCCTGGCTCCACTTTTGTCTTACACTGATGATCTTGACCTGCGAGTCATCTCCCTCCCGCATGACAACTTGATTTCAGCTTTTTTGGTTTCTGTAAACCGTTTGTCTGGGTGGCTAACATATCAATTGACTTGTGCGTTGATCGATTGCCTCGCGCATGCTTGTGCTTGTTACGTGACTGACACCCGCATAGGCTGAGCTGCCAACTCAGACAGTTGTGCTGTCATCTGAGACACCGAAAAAGAAAAAAAATTACAAATAGTTTGCAAGCAGATATGCGCTGGCTCGACTCTCCCCTGGTTTCTGTAGCAGAAGTGAGCATTGGGTGCCAGAATCGCTTCTTGTACCATAGGAGCTGCAGCAGCTGTATCCAGTCACTGTGTGAACAATGGGAGAGGAAAAGGACCCCACGCTCCAGGAAAGGCATTTAAAACACACACTTGCATAGTCTCTAACACTCACTCACACATACTTACAGACTAGCCCATTCAGTCAAGCCCCCTCTGGGCTCTAATTTGGACTGGCGTTAAGCCAGCGCAATTGTCAAAACGCACGCAATTGCTTAAGCCGGCGCTCTGCTATTTTCCGAAACTTGTCAAGATTGGTAATTTACCTGTCTTATATGAGCTCGCATGTGCTGAGGTGGGAGGGGTGGCAATATCTGAGGTGTCCTTAAAAACGTGTGCCAAAGTGCCAATTTTAGGCAGCGCTGGTGGGGATTTTTAAGACCGACCAAAAGCTGGTTTTAGCGGTAACGTGGTTGGTTACGGCATGGATTTTGACAGCGGAAGCGCAGACTATCCAGGTGTGATGCATGGTGCACATGAACAAGAGACACCGGTCTCCCATGTGTGCAAAGGGTCTTAGACTGCTACATCAAGAGGAAATTCCCTTTTGGTCCAAAGGCACACACAGTTGTTTTGTAGTTCGCAGGCGGGGCTACCTCATCACTTGACCATGAGCAACCATGCCCGACTCATGTCCACTACACCTGTAAACCTAGTATTTAGAAACATAAACAGTTTTTTCAATTTCATTTGCTTAAAAACCAAGCATAGCCTCCCTCACAATGAAGGCAGTTTTTTTGTCCTGCCCAATGCATTCGCCAAGTAGTCAATACTGTCGATAAAGAGTTTGGCTCATGAGACCCCTTTGAAGTAGATCTTAATCGCCAAAGCTTTATTAAAATATAAAGAAAGACAAAAGACACAAAAAAGTAAGTCTACATCCCCCTTTTATCTATTTATTGTACATTGCTTTAGCCAGATATGAGATGATGCCGGAGACCCTTGTATTTGGAAACATTTAAGTTATTTTCCTTCAACAATTGCTTGTTTTCCATTTCATTTGGTTATAAAACAAGCTCTAAGTAGGCTACCCTTACCATACTATAACAAAAGCTGGCTCAACAGCAATGCGTCTGGTGTCTTTTTTTTATCCTGGCCATGCATTAGCCAAGTAGCCATGCTAAATGGTCTGCTCATGAGTCTTTTGCTGTCATGCTTTTGCATTATTCACAATTGAGATAGGCCTACCTGCAGTGCATACGGCTTGTAGCCCATCCATCCCCATTTCCAAAGAGTGCCTGTTGTCCGGTTATAAAGCGGCAGATAGCCTATTGGTAGCTTAATGGTTAAGAGCGTTGGGCCTGTAACCAAAAGATCGCTGGTTCAAATCCCTGATCTGGCAAGGTGAAAAGATCTGCCGTTCTGCACATCAGCAAGGCAGTTAACCCCCATCAACTGCTCCCCAGGCACCGATGATGTCAAGGCAGCCCCTGCGTGGGTTGAATGCAGAAGACACATTTTGGTTGAATGCATTCAGTTGTGCAACTGAGTAGCTATCCCCTTTCCCAAAGCTGCACTCCCTCAAACATATTAAAATGATTCAGTCTTATAACACCATATGAACGGTAGGCTATATCTTGATTGTTGAGAGCGTGCCGTGATTATTTCTTGCAACAAATTTGCCTATCAAAGATCTTAAACTTTTTCTCGACAAACCAATGGCATTTCTTAAAATAGGTCAACTTCGCCACCAGAGGGATACATTTAAATCTCCAAGGTCAAGGTATACTTCTGTTCCCCTTCACTTGGTCTGTCAAGTGTAGAGTATCAGTATTGCATAATCTTCGCATCCTACACTAGGATACTTGCCAACTTTTTATTTTTATTTTTTATTTTTTAAATTTTATCCCCTTTTCTCCCCAATTTTCGTGGTATCCAATCGCTAGTAATTACTATCTTGTCTCATTGCTACAACTCCCGTACGGGCTCGGGAGAGACGAAGGTCGAAAGCCATGCGTCCTCCGAAGCACAACCCAACCAAGCCGCACTGCTTCTTTAACACAGCGCGCCTCCAACCCGGAAGCCAGCCGCACCAATGTGTCGGAGGAAACACCGTGCACCTGGCCCCCTTGGTTAGCACGCACTGCGCCCGGCCCGCCACAGGAGTCGCTGGAGCGCGATGAGACAAGGATATCCCTACCGGCCAAACCCACCCTAACCCGGACGACGCTAGCCCAATTGTGCGTCGCCCCACGGACCTCCCGGTCGCGGCCGGCTGCGACAGAGCCTGGGCGCGAACCCAGAGACTCTGGTGGCGCAGTTAGCACTGCGATGCAGTGCCCTAGACCACTGCGCCACCCGGGAGGCCCAGATACTTGCCAACTTTACGTTTTCGCATATATGACAAAATTCCACGTTTTTGCTTATCCGACCGTTTCACATACATCCAGCATGCTTTTACGAAGACAATTAAGAGGTCTATACAACATTTAAGTTTATAGTGTATTGTAAAATAAATTGTCAAAGAACCTTATGGAAAAGTCAAATAGCTGTCATGTACCGTAACCATTACATTTACATTTTAATAATTTAGCAGACACTCTTATCCAGAGCGACTTACATGAGCAACTTGGGTTAAGTACCTTGCTCAAGGGCACATCGACAGATTTTTTACATAGTTGGCTTGGAGATTCGAACCAGCAAACTTTCGGTTACTGGCCCAATCCTCTTAAGGGCTAGGCTACCTGCCATCATCATTGCTTGCGTGGTGGCATACAATGCAAAAGCGGTTGATTTGAAAAATGACAGCGCTCATTAACCATGGGTTTGAGCCCCCTCGGTTCAATCATTTTTGTTAAGGAAAGCACTGTTCACTTCTGATTCGGTGGATGATTATGAGGCATATAATGTTTTACCAGTGGTGGGCCGTCAGGGCCTGCAAGGCCTTCTCTGCTGGCCTAAACATCATCAGAATATAATGTTTTTTTAAATATATTTTCCCACAAATATATATTAAATTATTCCCCAGAGTAAGAGTTATACTCTTCATTTCATAGCTTTCCTCTTGGTTGCACTGCTTCCAGCCCCAGGTTGAGATTTTGAGGGCTGGTCTTTATGTTAGATCTTTTATCCAATCATATTCAGCCATCATGTGTTGCCAGGGGTCTAAAATCTGCCCTCAGGCCTTCAGAATCAACAGTGCGGGCGCTTGTAGCTTATAGTGAATGGAAATGAAAATTTTGTGTCAACCAATCAGCTTTAGAGTTGGCTATTGTACGCCTTCTGGCTGGCTCCAGTGTTACACAGGAGCCAGCTAGCAGGCGTAGTGTGTGCACGTCTTTTGATTGGATTACCAATATTGAGAGGCAGGTCCTATGGAGATCTAGGAAACTGAATTTGATAAACGAATTAATTCGCGTACTACTAAGCTGTTTTTTCAACCCACAATGGCGGAAGGAGGAGAAGATATCGATTTGGTCGAGGATATAATTATAACGCCATTCTCAAGACGAACTTTTCAAGAAAAGTTAGACATTGTAAGGAGAGGTCGCCCGACGCCACAAAGCCTGTCACAGGCGGGAAAGTGCTTCGTTCGCTCCCCACTTTCAAAGTTTCAACTACGAGCGCTGTCAATGGCTCACAGGCTCCTTGGCTCCGAGAAGCACTGCAAACTGTACTGCTGGGAATGCCTATTATTTGCAAGTGATCGATTTGGTGTTTGGAGCCACACTGGCTTTGCAAACTTGAGTTGTCTAACCAAGGCAGCAACGAGACACCAAAGTACGGCTGGGCACTAACAAGCAATGGTGCTTTTGAAAACTTTTGGGGACACCGGAGTGGATCTACAACTCAAAGAACAAACGCGCAGGGCAACGGAGCTGCACAATGAAAAGGTGAAGGGAAATATTGAAAAGACTCATTGATTGTGTCATGTTTTTGGGTAAACACTGTTTACCCAAAAATGTCAATTTGTCAATTTCAAGGTGACGCAACCTCTGGTTATACTGCGTTTCTGTCTAAATGTATAGTTTCTAGAGCCATGGCATCATAATGAGGTGGATTAATTCGGGTGGGACTGTGTAGTACCTCACTGAAGGCCCAGGCCCCAGGCCCACGGCACGCCACTGTGTTTTACATGTACTGTAAGTGTAGCCCTACACGTCTATGTAATATAGCCTATACTATAGTAGCGACAATTATTTACACTGAACAAAAATATAAACACAACATGTAAAGTGCTGGTCACATGTTTCATGAGCTGAAATGAAATATCCTAAAAATCTTCCATATGGATAAAAAGCTTATTTCTCAAAAAATAATTGCACAAATGTGTTTACATCCCTGTTAGTGAGCATTTCTCCTTTGGCAAGATAATACATCCACCTGACAGGTGTGGCAAATCAAGAAACTGAATAAACAGCATGATCATTACACAGGTGCACCTTGTGCTGGGGGAAATAAAAGACCCCTCTAAAATGTGCAGTTTTGTCACAAAACACAATGCCACAGAGCGTGCAATTGGAATGCTAACTGCAGGAATGTCCACCTGAGAATTGAATGTTTATTTCTCTACCATAAGCCACCTCCAACGTCATTTTAGAGAATTTGGCAGTATGCGCAACCGGCCTCCCAACCGCAGACCATGCGTAACCACGCCAGCACAGGACCTCCACATCCGGCTTCTTCACCTGCGGGATCGTCTGAGGGAGGGGTGCTCCCCAGCGAGTGAGCCTGGCTTCCAAGTGGGTGGGCCTACATGGCTGTGCCCCTGCCCAGTCATGTGAAATCGGGCCTAATTAATTTATTTAAATTGACTGATTTCCTTATATGAACTGTAACTCAGTAAAATCATTGAAAGTGTTGCATGTGCGTTGTTATATTGTTGTTCAGTATATGTAGCAGTGCCAATAGCCTATGTGTCGGTCTGCAAAGGGGACTCCAACAAGAAGCTCCTCATGAAATGTAATGGGACTTGCAATAAACTTCTTTAAATTAACTGCAATACTGCCATTAATCTGTAGGATGATAATGAGACTGCAACTTGTAATCATCCTCGAGTCAAATAATGGACATGTGGCAAAGTAGTGTCACATCTGCTCCTGGAACGCCCTCCACTGCTCATCCTGTGTCTCCTTGACCTGCCGCCACTCCCCCAGTACTCTCTCCCTCTCCCTATGTGTGTGATTGTGTGGGTGGAGACAGGTGTGCTGGAGTCAGAGCAGATCCCCACCAGCTGCAACCTGTTCCATAGTCAAGACCTCTACAAATACTCAGCTCTGCCACTTCCACGCTGCCAGATTGTAATCTTTGCTCAGTCAGTCTACCTTTCTAGCCGTTTGTTACTATTCAGATCCTGTTACCCTGGTGTGCCTGTTTCCTTGCCTGACGCTGTTTTCCTCTCCGCTACTGTTCTGCCCGCTCTGACTCTGGTCCCTGTCCCCTGTCCCACGTCTCGTCATCCTGCTACTCTGTCCTGGATTCCCCACTCTACTACTCCCTTGGATTCCCCTCCGGACCTGCTTACCCTGTCTCAACCCCTCTCACTCCAACCTCAGCCTCCACCCCTGGTTTCCAGCAACCCGGCCGAGCTTCCCCTGACCTGCAGTCCATCTCCCCCCTGTGTTTCAATAAATGCCTTGGTTACTTCATCCCAGTCTCCTCGTCTGAGTCTGCTCTTGGGTTCCCCTGTTTCACTCCACGTAACAGTACGATCTGGATTAACCCAGCAGACTCTGCTACTCTCCACCAAACCCTCGTCGGCCAAGGCGCCCTGCTCAAGCAACATGACCAAGTCTTGAAGACCCTTTTGGAGCACATCAAGGAGTTTCCACAGAGCCTGTTTGACCTACAGGGCCGACCCTTCACCCAGAGCTCACAACCAGTTCCAAGTCCTTCTCTTCCGCTCCGGGAGCCGTTTGTTCCGACTCCCGAGTGTTATGATGGCAACCTCGGAACTTTCAGAGCCTTTTTGGTACGTTCACTAGTATTTGAGCAACAGCCCAACTCTTATGCTAGCGAAAGGCCAAGATTTCCTTTCTGATTGGCTGCCTCTGTGGAGCAGCGATTTCCTGGGCCACGGTGGTGTGGGAGAGACAGTCCCCCATCTGCTTCTCCTACTCCAGATTCACGGAGGAGATGAAGAAAGTCTTCGACCACCTGGTCTGCGTTAAGGATGCCGCTAAACGACTCCTGTCCCTCTGTCAAGGCCCCCATAGTGTTGCTGAGATGGCATGTGAGTTTCGCACCCTCACTGCTGAGAGCGGCTGGAATGAGTAGCATTCCGGAACGCGCTCACTGAGACCCTCAAGGACGAGTTGGTGTCCAGGGATGAGCCTGATGTACTTGATGAACTCATCTCTCTCGCTATCCGCATCGACAACCGTCTCCGTGAGCGTCGGAGGGAGAGGGTAGGTATCGTTGCATGTCCCATAACATCTGCTTCTGTGCCTTGTCCTCCTTCTCAAACTGCATCCCATCCACAGGCTCGGCCAGATCCTGAACCCATGCAGCTCGGCCGGGCCCGTCTCTCTCCAGAGGACGCAACGACAAATTGGTGCTCGGAGCTGCCTATACTGTGGCCAGGTTGGTCACTTTGTCTCCACTTGTTCCCTGCATCCAGCAAGAGGGGGCTCGGCAGTAGTGGGGGATATACTGCTGAGCCAAATCGCCTGCCCATCTTCCCCCAGACCCCTGCTTGAAGGCAACCTTGTGTGGCAGAGCCAGGCTTTTCCTGTCTGCTCTCATCGATTCGGGCGCCGACAAGAGCTTCCTGGACCGAGGTGTCGTTACCCAGTAGGGTCTGGACACTGTCCCACTCGATTCACCCCTCGATGCCAACGCTCTCAATGGACAGCTCCTTGCCCGTGTCAGTGAGAACCGTCCCCGCCATCCTGCGTCTCTCTGGAAATCACCAGGAAAAGATCAGTTTCCACATAATCGACTGACTTTACTCTCCCCTGGTTCTTGGCCATCCATGGTTAAAGCTATACAACCCACAGATTGACTGGACCGCTGGAAAGGTAAGCACTTGGAGTTCATGTTGTCACTAATTGTTTACATTCTGCCCTTCCTCCTGCCTTGTCTGTGCCCCAGTTCATTCCAGAACCTCCGGACCTGTCATCAGTTCCTCCCGAGTATCACGATCTAGCTCCTGTGTTCAGCAAGCACCACGCCCTGTCGCTGCCGCCTCATCGGCCATACGACTGCGCCTTTGACCTCCAGCCTGGAGCTCCTCTCCGCAGTAGCCGGTTGTTTAACCTTTCTCGTCCCGAGCAAGAGGCTATGAAGAGGTACATCCAGGATTCTCTGGCTGCAGGACTCAAGCCATCTTCCTCCCCAGTGGGTGCTGGGTTCTTCTTTGTGAAGAAGGATGGGTCACTGAGGCCGTGCATAGACTTCCGTGGGCTGAATAATATCACCCCTTGCCACTCATCAGCTCTGCTTTTTCCCCCCTCTTTTGCCCCTCTCTGCTTTTGCCCCCCTCCATTGCTGCCACGGAATGCCTACCACCTTGTCTGCATAAAAGAGGGGGATGAGTGGAAGACTGCATTCAACACACCACTTGGTCACTGAGTATTTGTTTTCCAGAACCTAGTCAATAACGTGCTGAGGGATGTGATTGGACGCTTTGTTTTTGCCTATTTAGATGACATCCTGATGTCAGGTGGCTCACCAGCCACACGTTCCTCAATGGCTGTTAGAGAATAAGCTTTTTATTCAAGCTGAAAAATGTGAGTTCCATGCTGCCACAGTCTTTCCTGGGTTATATTATTGCACAGGGACAGTTACGTATGGACCCCGCCAAGGTCATGGCAGTCACAGAGTGGCCTGCGTCCTCCAACCTGAGGCAGCTACAGTGTTTCCTGGGGTTTGCAATTTTTTACAAACGTTTCATCCGCAACTACAGCCGTCTGACAGCACCTCTCACCACTCTCACCTCCACATCCACTCCATTCCACTGGACTCCTGAGGCAGAGGCAGCATTCCTGGAACTCAGGCGTCATTTTGCCTCCGCTCCGGTCCTTAGTCAACCTGACCTAGAACTCCAGTTCATTGTGGAGGTGGACGCCTCTGACACCGGGGTAGGTGCTGTTCTGTCTCAACGTTCCCCCTCTGATCAGAAGGTCCACCCATGTGCATTCTTTTCCCGTAAGCTCTCACCTGCAGAGCGGAATTTTGACATCGGAAACCGGGAACTCCTGCAGTTAAGCTGGCTCTGGAGGAATGGCGTCACCGGCTGGAGGGCTCTGTAACCCCCTTCATCATGTGGACTGACCATAAAAACCTGTCCTACATCCAGGCCGTCAAAACGTCTGAACTCCCGGCAAGCCAGGTGGGCCTTGTTCTTCGGTAGATTCAATTTCACACTCACTTATCGCCCCGGTTCGAAGAATACCAAGCCTGATGCCCTCTCTCGCCAGATCACCACCGACAACACGAGTACTGAGCCAGATGCCATTGTGCCATACACCTGCATCTTTGCCGCCGTCACCTGGGAGATCGAGTCGCGTATCTGCCAGACTCAGCAGAATCAGCCTGACCCGGGTAACGGTCCTAGTAACTTTTGTTCAATGGTGGAGTTCCTTGACTGACACGAGTTGAACTTACGGGAGAAAAAACTGATGGGCCGATCCACTCCCTCTTCATCTTCCTGCAAGAGAACCGCACCATCCCCACTATACTAGCGTCTACCTCCAACTTAAAAGGTTTGTCAAAGTTGGAGGCGGCAAGCACTGGGGCACTACAAAGTAGCGCTTTAGCAGACTCAAACGCATAGTTACAGTCCTGGGACCACTTAAATGGTACTTTGGGACTGAGCAGAGATGTAAGGGGAGCTAATACCATCTAAAAATTCTTACAGAACGTATGATAGTGCCCTACCATCCCCAGGAATCTGCGCAACTGGTGGCGAGTCGTGGGAGAAGGAAAAGCAACAATTGCTTCCACTTTGCCAGTTACTGGGCGCACTTGACCTTGTCCCACCTGCTTTCCTAAGTAAGTCACAGTAGCCTTCCCAAACTCACACTTGGCCAAATTGAGGGTTAAAGAAGCATTCTCCAACCACTGAAACACACTTTTCAAGGTGGCGAAATGATCAGACCAAGTAGACGAATTAATCACCACATCGTCAAGGTAAGCAGTACAATTTGGCACATCCGCAAACACAATGTTAACTAGGCGCTGAAAAGTTGCAGGTGCATTACACATTCCAAAGGGCATCAAAGTGTATTGTACACAAAGTTATCAGGCGTAACAAAAGCCGAGATGTCAGAAGCTCAAGAGGTCAGAGGCACCTGCCAATAACCTTTGAGCAAATCTAGCTTACTGACGTAAGCAGCAGAGCCAATTCTATCACTGCAGTCATCTAAGCGAGGTAGAGGAAAAGAATCAGACTTTGTAATGGCATTTACAGGACGATAGTCCGTACATAAGAGGGACATACCATCAGGCTTAGGAACAAGAATACACAGGGAACTCCAGAAGCTATTACTGGGTTTTGCCATGTCATTCTGTAATAAATAAGCTACCTCACTTTTCATTACCTCCCTTTTTTTAGCGTTAACCTGGTACGGATGCTGATGTATAGGAGCAGAGTTCCCCACATCCACGTCATGTTCCAAGATGGATGTGCGACATGGAACGTCCTGAAACACATTGAGAAAACTTTATCAATAGGAAAAGATCATTAGTTTGATCCTTAAACAAATGTTCCATTTGAGAGGGTAACTTTTTCAGAATCGCCGAATTACATAAGCGTTCACACTGCTGTAACGTATGGCGTAACTCCAACCCGTCCTCCTTATCATCCTCTAGGTCCCAGCCAGGCTTCAGCACCACCGCAGCCACAATGGAGACGGCGGGCTGGACCGGCTTACCTGAGGAGCTGCCTGGAGAGTCACGCATATACAGTTGAAGTCAGAAGTTTACATACACCTCAGCCAAATACATTTAAACTCAGTTTTTCACAATTCCTGACATTTAATCTTAGTAATAAATTCCCTGTCTTAGGTTAGTTAGGATCACCACCTTATTTTAAGAATGTGAAATGTCAGAACAATATTAGAGGGAATGATTTATTTCCGCTTTTATTTCTTTCATCACATTCCCAGTGGGTCAGAAGTTTACATACACTCAGTATTTGGTAGAATTGCCTTTACATTGTTTAACTTGGGTCAAACTTTTCAGGTAGCCTTCCACAAGCTTCCCACAATAAGTTGGGTGAATTTTGGCCCATTCCTCCTGACAGAGCTGGTGTAACTGAGTCAGGTTTGTAGGCCTCCTTGCTCGTGTAAAAGTATAGCTTCCCTCTCCTCGACCTGGGCTTGAACCAGGGACCCTATGCACACATCGACAACTGACACCCACAAAGCATCGTTACCCATCGCGCCACAAAACCCACGGCCCTTGCAGAGCAAGGGGAACAACTACTTCAAGGTCTCAGAGCAAGTGACGTCACCGATTGAAACGCTATTAGCGTGCACCACCGCTAACTAGCTAGCCATTTCACATCGGTTACACTCGCACACACTTTTTCCGTTCTGACCACAAATTTTCTATAGGATTGAGGTCAGGGCTTTGTGATGGCCACTCCAATACCTTGACTTTGTTGTCCTTAAGCCATTTTGCCACAACTTTGGAAGTATTCTTGGGGTCATTGTCCATTTGGAAAACCCATTTGCGACCAGGCTTTAACTTCCTGACTGATGTCTTGAGATGTTGCTTCAATATACACATAATTTTCCTCCCTCATGTTGCCATCTATTTTGTGAAGTGCACCAGTCCCTCCTGCAGCAAAGCACCCCCACAACATGATACTGCCACCCCCGTGCTTCATGGTTGGGAGGAACATGATGCTGCCACCCTTGTGCTTCCCCTTTTTCCTCCAAACATAACGATGGTCATTATGGCCAAACAGTTCTATTTTTGTTTCATCAGACCAGAGGACATTTCTCCAAAAAGTACGATCTTGGTCCCCATGTGCAGTTGCAAACTGTAGTCTGGCTTTTTTATGGCGGTTTTGGAGCAGTGGCTTCTTCCTTGCTGAGCGGCCATTCAGGTTATGTCGATATAGGACTCGTTTTACTGTGGATATAGATACTTTTGTACCTGTTTCCTCCAGCATCTTCACAAGGTCCTTTGCTGTTCTGGGATTGATTTGCACTTTTCGCACCAAAGTACATTCATCTCTAGGAGACAGAACTGAGCGGTATGACAGTTGCATGGTCCCACAGTGTTTATACTTGCGTACTATTGTTTGTACAGTTGAACGTGGTAACTTCAGGCGTTTGGAATTTCCTCCCAAGGATGAACCAGACTTGTGGATGTCTACAATTGTTGTCTTAGGTCTTGGCTGATTTCTTTTGATTTTCCAATGATGTCAAGCAAAGAGGCACTGAGTTTGAAGGTAGACCTTGAAATACATCCGGAGGTATACCTCCAGTTGACTCAAATGATGTCAATTAGCCCATCAGAAGCTTCTAAAGCCATGACATCATTTTCTGAAATTTTCCAACCTGTTTAAAGGTACAGTCAACTTAGTGTATGTAAACTTCTGACCCACTGGAATTGTGATTACGTGAAATAATCTGTATGTAAACAATTGTTGGAAAAATTACTTGTGTCATACACAAAGTAGATTTCCTAACTGATTTGCCAAAACTATAGTTTGTTAACCTCTCTAGGGTATGTGGGACGGTAGCATCTCACCTCGTCAACAGTCAGTGAAACGGCAGGGCGCCAAATTCAAAACAACAGAAATCCCATATTTAAAATTCCTCAAACATACATGTATTTTACACCATTTTAAAGATATACTTGTTGTAAATCCAGCCACAGTGTCCGATTTCAAATAGGCTTTACGACAAAAGCAAACCAAACGATTATGTTAGGTGAGTGCCTATTCACAGAAAAACACAATTTTTCCACCCAAAGAGAGGAGTCACAAAATGCAGAAATATAGATCAAATTAATCACTACCCTTTGATGATCTTCATCAGATGACACTCATAGGACTTCATGTTACACAATACATGTATGTTTTGTTCGGTAAAGTTCATATTTATATGCTAAAATCTCAATTTACATTGGCGCATTATGTTCAGTAGTTCCAAAACATCCGGTGATTTTGCAAAGAGCCACATCAATTTACAGAAATAGTCATCATAAATGTTGATGAAAATACAAGTGTTATACATGGAATTTTAGATCCACTTCTCCTTAATTAATGCAACCGCTGTGTCAGATTTCAAAAAAACTTTACGGAAAAAGCACACCATGCAATAATCTGAGTACGGCGCTCAGACGACAAATCAACCCAAAGAGATATCCGCCATGTTGGAGTCAACATAAGTCAGAAATAGCATTATGAATATTCACTTAGCTTTGATGATCCTTCATCAGAGTGCACTCCCAGGAATCCCAGTTCCACAATACATGTTTGTTTTGTTCGATAATGTCCATCATTTATGTCCAAATTCCTCCTTGTTGTTCACGCGTTCAGTACACAATCTAAACTCACGACGCGCGTGCAAGTCCAGCCGAAAGTACGGACGAAAAGTCGAAAAAGTTCCATTACAGTCCGTAGAAACATGTCACACGATGTATAGAATCAATCTTTAGGATGTTTTTAACATAAATCTTCAATAATGTTCCAACCGGAGAATTCCTTTGTCTTCAGAAATGCGATGGAACAAAGCTAACTCTCACATGAACGCGCATGGTCAGCGCATGGTCAGCTCGTGGCACTCTGGGAGAGACCTTACTCAATCTCCTCTCATTCGCCCCCACTTCACAGTAGAAGCATCAAACAAGGTTCTAAAGACTGTTGACATCTAGTGGAAGCCTTAGGAAGTGCAACATGACCCCATTTCCACTGTATTTTGGATAAGCAAAGAGTTGAAAACCAGGTTTTTGCCTGCCATATGAGTTCTGTTATACTCACAGACATCATTCAAACAGTTTTAGAAACTTCAGAGTGGTTTCTATCCAAATCTACTACTTTTTTGTGACAAGGAGAGAGACTTTTGGGCTAACGCACATGCGGCGTGCAGTCTCTCCCACATCTTACTGAAATATTCCAACACATTTTTAGGGGCACTACGGTGTAGGAGATAGGATATGCTCCTTTTAAACTTTTAGCGTGGGGTGTGTCCAAACACAAGATCAGCAGGGCTGAACCCTAAGGACTTTTGTATTGTTTCCCTGATAGCAAATAGGACAAAGGGCACCCCCCCATCCCAATTGGTACTGGTATACATGCAATACTTGCGTAGCATCGCCTTTAGCGTCTGATGCCAGCTTTCGAGGGCCCCTTGACTCTCCGGATGATACGGACTGGAGACCTGATGGGAAATACAGCGTCTTTAACACATTTGAGAACAGTTTTGACATAAAGTTAGTTCCCTGATCAGTTTGGATTACTTTAGTAATCCAAATATACAGAAGAACTTCACTAGTGCCTTCACCACAGACTTAGCCGTTATAGTACTGAGAGGGATAGCCTCTGGGTATCGAGTAGCACTGCAAATTATTGTTAGTAAGAACTGGTTACCTGACCTGGTTTTCGGCAATGAACCTACACAATCGATTATCACTCATTAAAATGGTTCCCACACCACTGGAGTCGGGCAGAGCGGCGCACGAGGAACTGTTGGATTCGCTTTCCCAATTAATTAACATGCATAACATGTTTTACAAAATTAGACCACGTCAGACTTCAAACCTGGCCAGAAAAAATGACGAAAGACTCAGTTATAAGTCTTCGTGATCCCCAAATGTCCGGACCATGCCTGGTAATGGGCGATTGAGAGCACCTGCTGTCGGAACGGTGTAGGAACAACCACTTGACACACTTCACTCCAGTCACTAACGGTGTCATTTTCTTTTTGTTTTTTTATTTCACCTTTATTTAACCAGGTAGGCTGGTTGAGAACAAGTTCTCATTTACAACTGCGACCTGGCCAAGATAAAGCAAAGCAGTGCGACACAAACAGCACAGTTACACATGGAATAAACAAACACACAGTCAATAATACAATAGGAAAGTCCATATACGGTTTGTACAAATGAGGTAGGATAAGGGAGGTAAGGCAATAAATAGGCCATGGTGGCGAAATAATTACAATATAGCAATTAAACACTGGAGTGATAGATGTGCACAAGATGAGTGTGCAAGTAGAGATACTGGGGTGCAAAGGAGCAAAATAAATAACAGTATGGGGATGAGGTAATTGGATGGGCTATTTACAGATGGGCTATGTACAGGAGCAGTGATCTGTGAGCTGCTCTGACAGCTGGTGCTTAAAGTTAGTGAGGGAGATAGGAGTCTCCAGCTTCAGTGATTTTTGCAGTTCGTTCCAGTCATTGGCAGCAGAGAACTGGAAGGAAAGGCGGCCAAAGGAGGAGTTGGCTTTGGGGATGACCATTGAAATATACCTGCTGGAGTGCGTGCTAAGGGTGGGTGCTGCTATGGTGACCAGTGAGCTAAAATAAGGCGGGGCTTTACCTAGCAAAGACTTATAGATGACCTGGAGCCAGTGGGCCTGGCGACGAGTATGAAGCGAGGGCCAGCCAACGAGATCATACAGGTCGCAGTGGTGGGTAGTATATGGGGCTTGGTGACAAAACGGATGGCACTGTGATAGCAAATTGGATGCAGTCTGGGAGAATGTTGGAGGCTATTTTGTAAATGACATCGCTGAAGTCAAGGATCGGAAGGATAGTCAGTTTTACGAGGATATATTTGGCAGCATGAGTGAAGGATGCTTTGTTGTGAAATAGGAAGCCGATTATAGATTTAATTTTGGATTGGTGATGCTTAATGTGAGTTTGGAAGGAGAGTTCAGTCTAACCAGACACCTAGGTATTTGTAGTTGTCCACATATTCTAAGTCAGAACTGTCCAGAGTAGTGATGCTAGACCGCCAGGCAGGTGTGGGCAGCGATCGGTTGAAGAGCATGCGTTTAGTTTTACTTGCATTTAGGAGCAGTTGGAGGACACGGAAGGAGAGTTGTATGGCATTGAAGCTCGTCTGGAAGTTGGTTAACACAGTGTCCAAAGGGCCAGAAGTATACAGAATTCAGTCAGCAGTCAGCAGCCACCTGCACTGTCGGCTGCAATTGGAACACTGGTTGCAATTGCAATTGGAAGGTTCTCCCATCTCCATAGAGGAACTCCAGATCTCTGTCAGAGTGACCATCGACTTCTTGGTCACCTGGCAGACGGAAGACGGAAGACAGGCAAAATGGCGGACGGAAGACAGGGTGGTGCGGCAGGTGCCGCTTCTCATTCGAATGCTGTAATTTTATCTAAACCATCAGGTGTACGCCGACCCCAGTTAAGTAACTCATGCAAAGAGTTAAAGCGCAATTATGTGTTTTATCTCCAGTACTCTGCCATGATTGTCAGTTATGTAGCTGCTCTACTGATAATCTCAGTGCGTCCTTGCTGGGATGACACAATCAGTCTACTACCTGAGAATATTAACACCAAACACATTGGTTCACCGTTCCACGGGAGCGGACAGTACACAGCATACCATAATGTTCTGAATAATGGCCAAGTCTACCTCGCTCCTTATTCTACTGAACCGCTTAGGCGCAACAAACACAAGTCCAACATTTATCGGAAACTGTTAAACTACCTGTTCACTACCCTCCTGCTCTCCGGGGATGTGCAACTCAATCCTGGTCCCAACATCACCGAGCCAGCGATACGCACCGGAGTGGAAAGCGGTGGATGGCCTCGTCCACTGATCGTCGCCGCTGTGGAAGTGGGTGAGTGCTATGGTCCTATGGTTTCTCTCGACTCACCCGGCTCCAGGATAGATTTTGACTCTTCAAACATACCAAAGTCGCTATATGCGATCCCTGACTCTGCTTCTGGTACGCAAGCTGTTTTAATTAGTTCCCCGCATCCAGTGCAGGCGGGAGGGATTGTTAATTGCGCTACCGAACTGCCCCTAATCAAAACGAAACAAAACGGCCTAAACCCAGCCGTCAGAAAACACAGAAAATTTAACTTTTTTCAATGTGTCAATCACTCTCGAGTCATCTGGGACCCACGAGCTAAGCCCAAGGGACTACTAGGGGGGCACTTGAACATTCGTAGTGTCATTCCAAAAAGTGATCAAATTCAACATCTACTCACAGACTCCAACCTTGACTTTCTCTGCCTCTCAGAGACATGGCTCCATAAAAACTCTCCATCTGCTGCTTTGAATGTGCCTGGCTACAATGTTTTCAGGAGAGACAGGACTGAAGGAAGAGGAGGGGGTGTGATGATTTACATTAAAGAACATATCAGATGTAAACAAATTGAGTGGTCATGTGATAATGAACTAGAATGTATTGGCCTGAACATTACACTGTCTCCCCAAATGTCTTTTACCCTCATTGGAATGTATAGGCCACCTTCCACCAAAAGTGTGTTTTTTGATCAGTTTAATAACATGCTTAGGGAATGTGATTTTGGGAAAGAGGTCATCTTAATGGGAGATTTTAACATTAATTATGAAGACAAGTGTTGTAGGAAAACCCTCAAACGGATCACTAATACCTTTGACCTTACACAGCTAGTTAAAGGGCCAACCAGGGTGACTTGTTGCTCTAAAACACAGATTGATTTGGTGTTCAGTAATAAACCAGAGAGAGTGACTAAATCATTCAATATGGTTACTGGGCTATCTGATCATAATCTGACACTTATAGCCAGAAAGCTGTCTAAGAGCAGGTTTAACCTCTCTACTGTTAGAAAGCCTGATCAACTAAGAATACCTAAGAGTGAATTAAGCTATTTTGAAAACGCAATTAAGGGAATTAACTGGAATGATCTCTTGTCCTATGCAGACGTGGAAGCTGATAGTCAAGTTTTTCTATCCACAATCCAGACTACATTAAATGGTTTCCTAAAGAAAATCAAATCCAAACCTGGCCAAAAGAGCACTCTTCCTTGGCTAAATGGAGAAATCTGGAAATTGATGAAAGAACGAGATTATTATCTAAAAATAGCCCTAAGATCCAAATTAGAGCATGACAGACGTAGGTTTACCATGTTGAGAAATAAGGTGATGAAAGAAATCAGACAGGCCAAGGCAAACTTTTTTATTAACATAATTGGTGAAGCAAAGGGAAATTCTAAACTGATCTGGGAGAATCTAAAAAAGTTAACAGAGAAAGACCATAGTAACACTGCAAAAAGACTAGAAATCATGGTGAATAACAATCTAACACAGGATGCAGTCGAAATAGCAATAGCCTTCAATTCCTACTTTATTGACTCTGTCAGGGTACTGACACAGAACCCCTCCACTGGTTTCTTGGGCTCAGTGCTAGTAAATGATGCTCAACCTGTCTTCATCATAAGGGAGGTTTCTGAGTCAAAGGTGGACAAGGTGATTAGCTCACTAAAGAACTCTAAAGCCAAAGATGTGTTTGGGATGGACTCTACCTTTCTTAAAAACTACAAAGAGTCACTCATTGGCCCCATTACTAAGGTCACCAACACATCTATTGGTCTCGGGGTGTTTCCAAGGGTATGGAAGTCGGCCATAATAACGGCCATCTTTAAATCAGGCGACCCTGCTGACGTGAGTAACTACAGGCCCATTAGTATACTACCTGTGGTGTCAAAGGTTGTTGAAAAGTGTGTAGCAGAACAACTGATTGCCCATCTCAACAACAGCCCCTTCACATTACATTCCATGCAGTTTGGCTTCAGAGCGAAACACTCCACAGAAACGGCCAACTGCTTTCTTCTGGAAAATGTGAAGTCCAAGATGGACAAAGGGGGCGTTGTTGGGGCTGTGTTTCTGGACCTAAGGAAGGCTTTTGATACTGTTAACCATGAGATTCTCATCACAAAATTGTCCAAGTTCAACTTTTCCCCCGATGCCTTGAGATGGATGAAATCATACCCTGAAGGCAGAACTCAGTGTGTCAGAGTGAGCAATGAGCTGTCGCCCACTCTTAGCTATGATGTGGGCGTGCCCCAAGGGTCAATACTGGGGCCCCTCCTGTTCAGCCTGTACATTAATGATCTGCCTTCTGTCTGTACTGGGTCTGAAGTTCAAATGTATGCAGATGATACAGTGATATATGTGCATGCAAAGAGCAAACAACAAGCTGCACAAGAACTCACTACTGTAATGGTCCAGGTTACAAAGTGGCTCAGTGACTCGTGTTTGCATCTCAATGTGAAAAAAACTGTTTGCATGTTCTTCACAAAGAGGGCAACAGATGCTACTGAGCCAGATGTCTATGTGTCAGGGGAGAAGCTCCAGGTGGTATCTGATTTTAAGTACCTTGGCATCATACTTGATTCCAACCTCTCTTTTAAAAAGCATGTGAAAAAGGTAATTCAAATAACCAAATTCAACCTAACTAATTTCCGATTTATACGAAATTGTTTGCCTACAGAGGTAGCAAAACTGTACTTCAAATCTATGATACTCCCCCACTTAACATACTGCTTGACTAGTTGGGCCCAAGCTTGCTGTACAACAGTAAGACCTATTCAGTCTGTCTACAAACAGGCTCTCAAAGTGCTTGATAGGAAGCCCAATAGCCATCATCACTGTCACATCCTCAGAAAGCATGAGCTCCTGAGTTGGGAAAATCTTGTGCAATACACCGATGCATGTCTTGTATTCAAGATCCTAAATGGCTTGGCTCCCCCTCCACTCAGTATTTTTGTTAAACAGAAAACCCAAACATATGGCAGCAGATCCACAAGGTCTGCCATGAGAGGTGACTGTGTAGTTCCCCTAAGGAAAAGCACCTTTAGTAAATCCGCTTTTTCTGTGAGAGCTTCCCATGTCTGGAATACACTGCCATCAGACACACATAACTGCACCACATATCACACTTTCACAAAATGCTTGAAGACATGGCTAAAGGTCAATCAGATTTGTGAACATGGTCCCTAGCTGTGTGTTGCCGCTTTCCATGTCTGTTGTCTGTAAATTGTGAGGTGTGGAAACACTTTGTTGCTTTTATAAATTTTGTCTTGCTGCTTTTTGTTCTATGTTGCTCTGTCTGTATGCTACGTCTTGCTTGTCCTATGTTGCTATATCTGTATGCTATGTCTTGTTCTATGTTGCTATTGTCTATATTGTAATTGTTTTTAATAACCTGCCCAGGGACTGCGGTTGAAAATTAGCCGGCTGGCTAAAACCGGCACTTTTACTGAAACGTTGATTAATGTGCACTGTCCCTGTAAAAATAAACTCAAACTCAACTCAACTCAATGGTGTCATCTGCGTAGAGGTGGATCAGAGAATCGCCAGCAGCGAGAGCGACATCATTGATGTATACAGAGAAAAGAGTTGGCCCAAGAATTGAACCCTGTGGCACCCCATAGAGACTGCCAGAGGTCCGGACAACAGGCCTTCCGATTTGACACATTGAACTACGTCTGAGAAGTAGGTGAACCAGGCGAGGCAGTCATTTGAGAAACCAAGGCTGTTGAGTCTGCTGATAAGAATGTGGTGATTGACAGAGTCGAAAGCATTGGCCAGGTGGATGAATACAGCTGCACAGTATTGTCTCTTATCGATGGCGGTTATGATATCGTTTAGGACCTTGAGCGTGGCTGAGGTGCACCCATGACCAGCTCGGAAACCAGATTGCATAGCGGAGAAGATACGATGGGATTCGAAATGGTCAGTGATCTGTTTGTTAGCTTTGCTTTCAAAGACCTTAGAAAGGCAGGGTAGGATAGATATAGGTCTGTAGCAGATTTGGTCTACATTGTCTCCCCCTTCAAAGAGGGGGATGACCGCAGCAGCTTTCCAATCGTTGGGCATCTCAGACGATACGAAAGAGCTTGAACAGGCTAGTAATAGGGCGTGCAACAATTTCGGCGGATAGTTTTAGAAAGAGAGGGTCCAGATTGTCTAGCCCGGCTGATTTGTAGGGGTCCAGATTTTGCAGCTCTTTCAGAACATCATCTTTCTGGATTTGGATGAAGGACAAATGGGGGGGCTTGGGCAAGTTGCTGTGGGAGGGTGCAGGGCTGTTGACCGGGGTAGGGGTAGCCAGGTGGAAAGCATGGCCAGCCGTAGAAAAATGCTTATTTCAATTCTCAATTTTCGTGGATTTTTTGGTGGTGACAGTGTTTCCTATCCTCAGTGCAGTGGGCAGCTGTGAGAAGGTGCTCTTATTCTCCATGGACTTTACAGTGTCCCAGAACGTTTTGTAGTTTGTGCTACAGGATGCAAATTTCTGTTTTAAAAAGCTAGCCTTAGTTTTCCTAACTGCCTGTGTATATTGGTTCCTAACTTCCCTGAAAAATTGCATATCGTGGGGGCTATTCGATGCTAATGCAGTCCGCCACAAGATGTTTTTGTGCTGGTCAAGGTCAGTCAGGTCTGGAGTGAACCAAGGGCTATATCTGTTCCTGGTTCAAAAAAAATTGAACGGGGCATGCTTTTTTAAGATGGTGAGGAAAGCACTTTTAAAGATTAACCAGGCATCCTGTACTGATGGAATGAGGTCAATATCCTTCCAGGATACCTGGGCCAGGTCGATTAGAAAGGCCTGCTCGCTGAAGTGTTTCAGGGAGCGTTTGACAGTGAGGGGTGGTCGTTTGACCGCAGATCCATTACGGACGCAGGCAATGAGGCAGTGATCGCTGAGATCCTGGTTGAAGACAGCAGAGGTGTATTTGGAGGGCAGGTTGGTTAGGATGATATCTATGAGGGTGCCCGTGTTTACGGATTTGGGGTTGTACCTGGTAGGTTCATTGATAATTTGTGTGAGATTGAGGTCATCAAGCTTAGATTGTAGGATGGCCGGGGTGTTAAGCATGTCCCAGTTTATGTCACCTAAGAGCACGAGCTCTGAAGATAGATGGGGGGCAATCAATTCACATATGGTGTTCACGGCACAGCTGGGGGCAGAAGGTGGTCTATAGCAAGCGGCAACAGTGAGAGACTTGTTTCTGGAAAGGTGGATTAAAAGTAGAAGCTCAAATTGTTTGGGCACAGACCTGGATAGTAAGACAGAACTCTGCAGGCTAACTCCGCCCCCTTTTTTGCAGTTCTATCTTGTCTGAAAATGTTATAGTTAGGGATGGAAATTTCAGGGTTTTTGGTGGTCTTCCTAAGCCAGGATTCAGACACGGCTAGGACATCCGGGTTGGCAGAGTGTGCTAAAGCAGTGAATAAAACAAACTTAGGGAGGAGGCTTCTAATGATAACATGCATGAAACCAAGGCTTTTACGGTTACAGAAATCAACAAATGAGAGCGCCTGGGGAATGGGTGTGGAGCTAGGCACTGCAGGGCCTGGATTAACCTCTACATCACCAGAGGAACAGAGGAGGAGTAGGATAAGGGTACAGCTAAAGGCACAGCTAAAGGCTATAAGAACTGGTCGTCTAGTACGTTTTGAACAGAGTAAAAGCAGCAGGTTTCTGGGCACGGTAGAATACATTCAAGGCATAATGTACAGACAAAGGCCTGGTAGGATGTGAATACAGTGGAGGTAAACCTATGCATTGAGTGACGATGAGAGACATATTGTCTCTTGAAACATAATTTAAAGCAGGTGAGGTCACCACATGTGTGGGAGGTGGAACTAACGGGTTAGCAAAGGCATATTGAGCAGGGCTAGAGGCTCTACAGTGAAATAAGGCAATAATCACTAACCAAAACAGCAATGGACAAGGCATATTGACATTAGGGAGAGGCATGCGTAGCCGAGTGATCATAGGGGTCCAGTGAGTAGCTCGGCTGGCTGGAGACACGCCGATTCAGACAGCTAGCGGGCCGGGTAGGCAAGCTAGCAGAAGGGCCTTAGAAGGACATTGCGACGGGAAAAGTCTGTTGTAGCCCATTCGTGCTGTTACGTCAGCAGACCAGTCGTGAAGGATCAGCAGGACTCCGTGTGGTAAAAGGGTCCAGGCCAAATGGCAAAATAGGTATAGTGGCCAAAGGATTTGTCAGATGAGCCTCTTCAGTTAACAGTTCCATATGCTCTAGACAGCTAGCAGGCTAGCAGATGGGCATTCAGGGGACGTCGCGACGGAGGAGCCAGTTGAAAAACCCCCTCGGGCAGGTTACATCGGTAGTCCAGGTGGGTCGGTGGGGCTCCGCGACGGAGGAGCCAGTTGAAAAAACCCCTCGGGCAGGTTACATCGGTAGTCCAGATGGGTCGGCGGGGCTCCGTGTTGGCAGTAAAAGGGGTCAAATTGGCAAAATAGGTATTGTAGCCCAAAGACTGGCTGATGGACCTCTTCGGCTAGCCGTGAGATGGGCCTAGCAAAGGCTAGCTCCAGGTTAATTGCTTCTTGCTTCGGAACAGAGACGTTAGCCAGGAGTGGCCACTCGGATAGCAGCTAGCTAGCTGCGATGATCCAGGTGAATAGGTTCAGAGGTTGCGGTAGGAATCTGGAGATATGGAGAAAAATAATTCCGATTTGCTCTGGTTTGAGTCGCTCTGTGCAGACTAGCAAGAGTTGTCTGGGCTAAAGGTTAGCTGATGACCGCTAGCAGTGGCTAGCTGACTACTAGCTAGTAGCTAGTTAGCTGGCTAACTTCTGTTGGGGGTTCTGGTTCAAAAGTAAAGAAAATAGCAGATCCATACCACATTGGGAGAGGCGGATTGCAAGACAGTATGTTGAGGTTAAGAAAAATATAAACAAAGATATGCGAAGAAAAAATATATAAAAAGATATGTACACGGGACACGACAAGACGAGGACAAAGACGTCTGACTGCTATGCCATCTTGGTAAAAGATGAGTTGCCCATTTACGCATCAAAACTCCTGGTTCCATAAAGTAGGCGGTCTCCCTAGTTTTAGTTTCCTCAGTGGAAATTACTGAAGCAAAACACTTGCAAAGACTGGTGTCTCCCTTTTCACATTCAATCACCTTCTCGGGGGTGATAGACAAAAGAATGTCATGTAATTGGGGCGCGATTTCACTTTCCCCTGCCTAAGTTTTTACAGGGGTAAAAACCGTCAGCCTTGCAGAAGGAATGCTCGGTGCATTGTCTTCTACCTCAACATTCTCAAAAATGGAACTAGCCAAATCCACCACATCTCCCAGCTTGCGAGATTGTGCCCTCGTTAACACACAATCAGGAAAAACATGGGGAAATGCTTGAACCAATTTATCATCTGTAGTTTTGATTTCTGGGTTGTCTACTACTTCTAACACAGGACTGACGTTACCACCAGCGATATCGTTCCCTAGTAGCAATGTGACTCCTTTTACTGGCAATGTAGACACTACACCAACACGGAAACGTCCTGATACCAAGTCTGACACTAAGTGGACCCAGTGTAATGGTACAGGTACGGTTTTTGTCTCTATACCCTGTAATATGACATGCGAGCCACAATACATTTCAGGAGACCAGGGTAAAGCATCAGTAACGATTACTGACTGCGCTGCCCCGGTGTCTCGTAAGATTTGTATGGGCTTTTAATCTGATTGTTCTCCAGTTAAGGAAACACAACCGGCAGAGTTAAACGGAACATTGATAGGATCCGGTTTCCCAAGTGCTGAATCAATAACTCGGCCCAACGGACGAGCCAAAGACTGGACTGAACCCACGCTTTTCAATTTAGGGGATGGTGACAGGGACTGTTTCGGTTTATTTTTCTAAACCGGGCAGTCGTTGGAGGAAAAGTGACCCGAACGAGGCACTGATGACGTAATCGTTCAGCCTTATGTGTCAAATGATGCGCACCAAAGACAGTCTTGTGTGTCAAAGCATACTCATCTGCCAACACTGCTGCCTGGGCCAATGTCGCCACTTTCTGTTAATTTAAATGAACTACAATTCTATCAGGGAGGTTGCTTTTAAAATCCTCCAACAGCATCAACTCCTGAATATCAGCAAAGTTGTTAGCTTTGCTGGCTGAACACCAGCGATTTAAACAGAGACTCTTTGTCACTAGCAAACTCAACAAACGTACGGTGAGAGGGTTTTTGTGGTTCCTTAAGCGCTGTCTATAAGCTTCAGGCACCAACTCATAAGCCCGCAACACGGTTGTTTTAACTATATCGTACTGTAAACTGTCTTCCAGGGAGAGAGCAGCTACTACTTCCTGGGCTTTCCCAGACAATTTACATTGCAACAGGAGCGGCCAAACCTCGAGTGGCCAATGCAGCGCAGCGGCCACATGCTCAAACGCAGAGAAATAGGAATAAACCTCAGACTCCCAGAATGGAGGGAATAAAGCAATATTTTTACTCACGTCGAAGTGGGCTTGATGATGGGCAGGTTGTGGAGTCGCACTGGAGCCAGCGTCTAGCTCCAGTTGTCGGATCCTCACCTTGTCGATTTCCATTTTCCTAATTTCTAAATCAAACTTAATCTGTCTATCTCTCTCTTTATCTTTTTGCTCCATTTCCAAACGGGCCAGCCTCACCTTAAGCCTAGCGGTCCCGTCTGAACGACCCAAAGCAGAAGATAAAGGGTCGAATCAGGGCAATGTAAAGGGGGTACGAGCAACCCCTTACTCCGCCCCGTCCTCCGACTTGGCATCGGAAGGTGTACCCGTCTCCTCTCCTGAAGCCTCCCTCTTCTCATCTTTCAACAACAAAATTTGTTTTCTCCTTAAACCCTCCCTGACTAGCACCAAAAGCTCAGCCTTTAGGGCTTTCTCAGGGACGAAGAGTCCATAATGGTCAGCTATGGCGCAAAGGTCTACTTTACGCAACCCCACCAAACAAGTCATCCAAACTCACAACCTACCATCACACCTCAATCACCAATCACAGAGAGCTCAGAGCAGCAGGGTCCGGTGGGGTTAATGATCCTGGATGAGCCCCGATTATATTACGCACGCCTCTTGGAGGGAACACAACACCCTGCTACACTCAACTCCCCGTGGAGTGAAAGAGGTATGTGATTGTAGGTGCGGGCAAGGATGACAGAGGCAGAGAATATTGCCGTTTACTGGGAATTTATTTCCTTAACATGGGTTGGACAGAACCAAAGCAAAGAAAGTAAAAGTTAAGAGTCCCCTTTCCTACCTTACCTGCCTACCCACTACTTACCTAACCTTAACACCACCTGTCACACTAACCAAAATACAGGGGGTGGTCTGCCCAGGTCTTAGTGTGCATAGACAGAGTACATACTATGGGTATATGTATGCCCGCAGGCCTCTTGCCTAAGCACTCTCAAGGTGCCCCTTCCCCCCTGGGAACAAAAACAGAGTAATACAAACTTACAGTGCACAATTTCAATAATCAAAAACACAATCCTATTGGCACACACACACACCTCAGAAGTAGCGTAACACATACCCTGTCGCCCCTGGTCACACATAGCTCTGGACTTCGTCACTGGCCTTTGCCCATCTAACGGTAACTCCGTCATCCTCACCATTATTGACAGGTTTTCCATTGCCCTCTCCAAGTTCCCGTCCTCCAGGGAGACTGCAGATTTGTTAGTATCCCGGGTGTTTTGTCTGCATGGCATCCCCACTGACATCGTTTCCGACAGAAGACCCTAGTTTACCTCCCAGGTATGGAGATCCTTCTGTTCAGCTCTTGGTATCAATGTCAGTCTTTCTTCTGGATATCACCCCCAGACCAACGGCCACACCGAATGGGGCCAACCAAGAGATGGAGACTGCCCTACGCTGCGTGACTTCTGCTAACCCTTCCTCCTGGAGCGCTCAGCTACCCTGGGTTGCATATGCCCACAACACCCTCACCAACGCCTCGTCAGGTATGTCACCCGTCGAGTGTGCTCTGGGTTACCAACCCCCCTTGTTCCCCGCCCAAAAGGTTGAGGTGCGGTTCCCTCTGTCCAGGACCATCTGCGCCGTTGTCACAGTACCTGGAGGAAGGCTCAGGCTGCCCTGCTTCGTGCCTCCGACAGGACCCAGTCCCAAGCCAACCGTCACCGGGCCTCAGCTCCAGTCTACACCCCGGGTCAAAAGGTATGGCTCTCATCGAAGGACCTGCCATTGAAGGTGGCATCAAAGAAACTTTCCCCCCGATTCATTGGTCCCTTTGAAATTGACTATGTGTCATTAACCCCTCTGCCGTGCGCCTGAAACTCCCAGCCTCTCTCAGGATCCATCCTACCTTCCTAAACCTGTCTGCTCCTGCAGAAGCTCCTCCACCCCCTCGGCTCATCGATGACCATCCTGCCTATACCGTCCGGCGGCTTCTGGACGTGCGCCGTCGGGGTTGTGGCTGGTAGTACCTGGTGGACTGGGAGGGATATGGGCCTGAGGAGCGCTGCTGGGGGCCCCACCATCACATTCTGTACCCCTCCCTCTTACGAGATTTCTATGCCTGGTCGGGTGCCAGGTGGTGCCCGTGTGGGGGTCACATCTGATCCTACAACGCCCTCTACTGCTCATCCTGTGTCTCCTTGACCTCCCGCCACTCCCCCAGTGCTCTCGCCCTCTCACACTGTGTGTGTGATTGTGTGGGCAGAGACAGGTGTGCTGGAGTCAGAGCAGATCCCCACCAGCTGCAACCTGTTACATAATCAAGACTTCTACAAATACTCAGCCCTGCCACTTCCACACTGCCAGATCGTAATCACTGCTCAGTCAGTCTACGTTTCTAGCCGTTTCTTACTATTCAGATCCTGTTGTGCCTGTTTTCCTTGCCTGACGCTGTTTCCCTCTCCGCTACAGTTCTGCCCGCTCTCTGGTTCCTGTCCCCAATCCCATGTCTCGTCAACCTGCTACTCTGTCCTGGATTCTCCACTCTACTACTCCCTTGGATTCCCCTCCGGACCTGCTTACCCTGTCTCAAACCTTCTCGCCTCAGCCTCCGCACCTGGTTTCCAGCAACTCGCCCGAGCTTCCCTTGACCTGCACTCCATCTCCCCCTGTTTCAATAAATACCTTGGTTACTTCATCCCAGTCTCCTCGTCTGAGTCTGCTCTTGGGTTCCCCTGTTCCACTCCGTGTAACAAGTAGATGATTATAAAAACGCATAAAATGTTGTAGGCCTATATTTAGGGTTACTCGTCCATGTAATATAGCCTATGCAATATGATTATTAGGACATAGCAGTGTGTCTGCAGGGCTTATGTAATGAATTATTCATCATTTTCAAGCTGTAGGCTGCATCTCATTTCAACACTAACACAATACTTGTAATTTCTACATTTCAAAGGGGGAAAAAACTCATGTGAGATTCAAACCCTTGCCACAATCTGCAACAATTATGTGGAGCTAGGCACTATACACAGAGAGCAATTTGACCAGTCAGTCAAATTCACGTGATGTTGCTTTGATTATCAGAACATGCTGTTGGACCTATGTTAAGGATGCTTCCATTAACAAGTTTTGGAACACGTCCAATTATGTCAATGATTTTTATTGGCTGATACAGAATTTGTTACAGGAAACAATCACGGCCACCTACTGAGGTTAGCATAGGGCTAAATGTGCAAGCGTATGTAATGGGAACAGCTAACATATCACCTTTGATCATGTGCAACTACATCTACGATTTTAATTGGCTGATGCTTAACCTCGAACTTAAACTTTTTCTAATGCTCGCAAGTATGGCCCCAGCATGTGCTTTTTTTAATGTTATTACTCATTACTGTAACCTTTTGCTTTTTAACAAACTGTCGTATCAATCCACAATGGACTAGGATGACAATATTCTGTGCCCCCAGACAAATTGGATTTGATGACAATGCAAACACCACTTGACAACCGCATGCATTAAGCCACGAAACACGTTGATTGGCAGAGTCAGTGGCCAAGTCCTCGTCACACCTACAGCACAATTAAAGTGGAAGAGACAGCATTTTCGTAACATAAAATCTGTCCATATACACCCCAGGAAGAATGACATTCTGACAAGCGAGCACTTAGATATGGTCATTTTCACATTTTCATAAATTCTTCAAATGTTTGGGAATTACTTATACTAAGGCATTTGCGAAAATTCTATAATATACAATGGGAAAGCGGATACTTTGGATACTTAATAGACACTGCAGCAAATAAAACCTGATAAAAAAACATCTGTCTCGTCCAGAGTCTACGCAGACCAGTGCACCTTAGCCAATCGGAGCTACTGTAAGCCTTTATGCAAACAATTAATTTGCCACACGGGCCTGCCATCATTCACTTTGAACTGGACTGTGTGTTTACAGGCAGTTGCAACAGCGCGACCTTAGATCATTAGAACGCATTCGCCAAAAGCCACAAAATACACCTGAATGGATTTCTGCAAATATGTCAGTACAACGGGAGTCCTCTTACATTTGGGAACTTTAGTCCTATTGATCAAACAACCATGAAAAGGTAGCCTCTCGCTCCATCAGTTATGCACATCAACAACAACAAGATCAACAACTAATGCTAGCCAGAGCAAGATGAGCTAAAATCTAATGAAGGAACATTAGATAAACCCTCTCAAATTTTTTCAGCTAGTTGGCTGTAAAATTTGCACTGATAAACGATGGGGAATTGTAGCCTACTCATCCTTCTGCAGCTTGCCTGCCAATGCATGCTTGTCCCAACCAAGCACCCAAGCTAACTGGCTAAAGTTGGCTAGCTTGCTAGCTATCTACTTCCAGACACAAATGTGAGAACACCTCACTCTGACCATTTTACTCACCCAAGCAGAGCTGGTTAACTATGCTATTTACATGTTAACTACAGAGTTCTTGACTAACTATATATTTTTTGCATACGTTTACTGACACTGGTCATATTCAGCGGGTGTTGCACGTTCATAAATTCCTCAGTTATTCTGTGCTCTGGCAAATTCAGACGAGAGTGCTCTGAAATCAAAGCAGATGGCCAGAGTGAATTTGCGAATGCAAGAAACAACAGTTGTTGTCCAGTTCTTGCTAGCTAAC
This sequence comes from Salvelinus namaycush, assembly GCF_016432855.1. Taxonomy (NCBI): domain Eukaryota; kingdom Metazoa; phylum Chordata; class Actinopteri; order Salmoniformes; family Salmonidae; genus Salvelinus; species Salvelinus namaycush. Next base: position 8,710,355 of record NC_052323.1, read on the forward strand.
CAAATGACATCTGTATATCTAGCTGTTTTTGTCCAAAATATTGACCCATTGAAACTGAAACAATGCATCCCGAATGGAGGCAGCAAACAATGTACCAGGCTAGCTGTGATTTACAACCTGATAGCAATATTTTTTTGACTGCAAAGAAATGTATTGGTGAATTATAATAATCATGCATTGAACTGGATCCATCTATTCTGCCAAAAATGTTTTCGTGTATGTCATGGAATGTTGAGTCAAATAGAACCTATTTTTAAAGCCTCTTATAAAGTTGGTTTTGTAGCATAAACTGGGAAATTGATCATTTTAACTGATATTATGATTCTGTTTGTTTTATATCTGCAAAGTAATTTAAACACTGTCAGTTACATCTTTATTTATTAATCAATACCCATCCCTTTCACAGCACCTCCAGCTCTTGCACTCATAATTCCCTCTGTGAAAATAGCAACAACAAAAAAATTGGACACATCACAAGACCTATAACACTAATGCCAGATATACCATTGCTTTAGGTTTGTTAAAATAGAACCCTCATTTACTAGCAAGTAGCAACTTTGCAAGTTCATTCAGTTTCTGAAGGAGGGCAGCACTGGGAGCATCTAAGCGCTTGGTTCCTGAACAACACCCCCCTCAACACACACATTCACAATTATGAGAAACACCAGCACATGAAAACTGAGACCCTGTTAAGGAGTTGCATAGGGAGGGGCCCCTGAAATGACTGACCTATGAGTTAGTGTGATGTCTGAGGTAGCCTGTTGTCCTTTCCCACTTAGTGAAACCAGTGGCCTCACAGTGGCCTCACAGCCTCAGGCTCATCATCCCAACAAGCACGTCTTATGGGTATTGCCATCATGGCTCCGAGAACGTCGCTGTGTGGGAGAGGACTTCTCAGATGGTTCTCTTGGCCAGAGTTGATGAACCGCCCGGAAAATCGATTTCAGTGCCACACCAGGTCAATAAGGAATGACTCAGAGGTCCTCCGGATGCAAATGTGGCAGTCGACCTGCGAGGCTGTTGAGCTTCATGACATCACTGCCAGTATCACGTCACGCCCAACCTCGGCCCATTGTGCTAATCAGCAACAGATCGGTATTCGGCCACACAATGACCATTGCTGTCATGTGGGAAAGCATCCAGAGAGGACCTGCCCTTCATTGGCTAGCCTATTCCCAGCAGGTGCTTGGGCAGGGACAGCACAAAAAATGTCATAACCCACTGGGCACAAACATCAGTTGAACTTCTAGCTTTGATTTCCATTTGGTTGAGTTGTGAACTAATGCGAATTCCATGTGAAATCAACCAAAAATGTCAACATGTCGTTGGATTTAGGTTAAAAGTTGGATGAAAAAAAATGCTAAATTCCCTCATGCTGATTACTTTTTTCAAATCGAATCAGTTTTCCATGTTGCTCAAACGTCATCACACTGAATTCAACCAGTATTTCGGGCCCAGTGGGAAGTATACATAGAGCACATCATCTTGAGATGTAAGTAGTGTAAGATCTGTAACATTGGGGAGAATAAATAATGTCTTCATTATATTCCCATATCATCCTTTGCAGGTTTTGGCATGAAGCCGTGGGTTTTCTGAAGTGATTTCTAGAAATTAAATTCAGACTTATGGCCTTCGTTTTAGATCATC